>NW_012154951.1:936144-941325 GCF_000956105.1 Propithecus coquereli | reverse complement strand
TAGGCTATGAATAATATTAACCAGGATCTTAAAAGTCAAAGTAAAGGTGACACTTAATATGCATATGACAGCACTAAAACTTAAATTTAGATGTAATCCACTACAATACTATATGTTGGCCTGTAAAAAATCTCCCACAAGTACAGCTTTATAGATTCAAGGGAGAGTTGCTGGTTTTAAGTGCACTTTAACAACTAGACCACATACAATCTAGAATCTTATCTTTGGCTATAGGAAATAATCTTGTCTCAAAATGACTAATCTGTTAAATTCAACATTTTTTATTCAGTATCTACTATCAGAGCAACATATATACAAGCAACATGCAAATGTTGGATTGCTTTGCTATGAACCCTTTCTTGTGTGTAATGAATTTGTCTAAGGAGAAAATTAGAAATTAAGGGGAAAGAAATGAAGCAATTTGAATTTCATAAGAATTCAAAGAGAAACTTCAAACCATTCTGATTGTCTGCATTCTACTCATTGGTGGGAATTCATGTACTTCTTGAATTCTAGCAATTTTATAAGTCTAAAGAGCCCTGTTGTTGAAACAACATACTATTAAAAACACAAAAAGGATGTCAAAAGAAATGTTATCAAAAACTGTTCTGACATCTGGTGTTCGTTTTGCAAGTGGAGGAAAAACAAAACTGAAGCAAAAATTGGATCGTGATTTCTGGCATAGATAAGCAATGGAATATATTCAGGCTTTGGATATTACTAAGAAGATGTTCTGCTCTTATACTATGTTTGTCAGTTTCACACACACACACGCACACACACACACACACACACACACAGAATTTCCACTTCAGGGTGCCTGGTTTAATGTGAGATACCTTTTAGCTCATCAACCTTGCTTACTCTTCAGGTTTTGTTATTCCAACTGCATTAGACTTCCTGAAAATTTATTGCATATGTAACTTGTGATTGACAAAATATAGATGAATTACACAATCCCAGAAACAAACCTGAAATGGTATATTAATTTTTGAAATAAGGGGATATTTTCTAAATCAGTGGTCTAAAACTGTGGCGGTATCACCTGTGGAACTGCTGAAAATAGAGATGCACTGGCTCCTTCCCAGACCTCAAAATCTCTAGGGTCGTGGGAATAGAGTGCTTCTTTATTTGCCCTTGTTAATCTCATTAGGTGAATCTGATTCACAGCTAGGGTTGCAAACCGCTGGTCTAAACAATTAGCAGCTGTACAGAACTTTATAATTTACAAAGCGTATCACAGTCTATAATCTCTTTTAATCAGCTGTGATGTGCATCTGTTTTATAGAAAAAGAATTTAGGATTTAGAGAGATAAAGTTATCATTTAAGATTGTATATCCTGTTAGGGACCTAATCTTAAAGGTAGGCTTCAGATGCAAAATCACTGGCTTTTTCTTTTTCTTTTTTTTCTTTTCCTTTTTTTTTTTTTTTTTGGCCCTATATACATACAGAAAAATGGCCATGTCATTAGTGTAGAGCCCAAAGAATTTTTAAAAACTGAACATACAGCCTATAAGCAGCACCACAAAATCTCCCCTTCTGCCTCCCACTGGTCACTAACTGCCCTGCGCCTAGAGGGTAATCACACTCCTGACTTCTAGCAACATAGCTTAGATTCACTGGTTTTGTATTTAGATAAATAGAACCACCTAATAGGAACTCTTTAGTGTAGTTTTTTTCCCCGCTGATCATTACATCTGTCAGATTCATCCATGTTGTTTCATGTAGCAATAATTAATTTACTCTTGGTGCATATAGTGCTCCTTTGCGTGGATATACGACGATTATTTTATCCAGGCTAGAACTGGTGGAAATTTTGGTTATCCCAATTTTAGCTGTTGACAGCAGCACTCTCTCAATGGTCTAATATGCATCTTTGGTGAGCATGTACACATCTCTTTTAGGTCTATTCCTAGGTCAATCCAAAGATTTTCAAATTGTAATTTTTAAATTGTAAGTCGGCAGAAATCACCTCCAGCCTTTTATTTCCAAACCTGTCTTTTCTTTATTTATTATAATTCTTACCACACTCTCAACTTGATCAATCAAAACTGCTCTGAAGAAAGAACACAGGCAAATTAATTTACTGTAGGGTATACTATGTCTAGTAATTCCCAATTTATTGCAAATGATAGTGCTTTGATTTAAAGGACCAACTTTCTGATTGTAGAATTTCAGAAATCCATGAGTTGGGCATAACCAAATCATTGATGGAGCTAAGAAAAAAATTTTTGCTTTATTTTGATACAGAGTCTTGCTTTAAATTCCTTTGGATAAAGTATTAGTAGAAAAACAGAAAATAATTAATTAATTGGTTACTCATTGAGGTTAAGTGACCATTATTCGACCCAGTGCACTTAGGTCTCCTGCCCTCTCCAGCCCTATCACTCTATCAGAATACACTGGTCAAAATATGTCAACCTGCTGAGACAGTGTGTGCTCATATGCACCTCAGATGCGTCATCAGTGTCCATCCTTCAGGTGATTCATTGCCCCTGCATCCTTTCCTAAGGACTCTGAGGACCCCATGGAACTCTCCTAGGGACTTCTCTCCCATGGACCCTAGATCCTTATCTTTATGATTTATTGATGTCACTAAATAATACTTAAATATTTCCTGATGTCCTCTGCAAGGGGCATGGAAGGAGGTAAGGTTGATTAATGACAAGTCCATGGTTTTCCCAATATGAAACGCAGTTACTTCTCTGGATTTTAGTTTCCTCAAATATAAAGTTGTAATAATAACATTTCCATTAGATTAAGTAATATAATAGGTATTATGAGATGAATACAAGTATCTGATGCTGAATAAATGGTATCATTAGATAGCTACTGAAGTTCAGGGACTATGTCTTACCTATCCCTGTAGTAATATCCGCTATGAGGGCGCTTTTCAATTTTTAAGGGAACTTGTGATTATTTAAGTCCTGCTAGCTGGTGGATAACATTCTCATGAAAGAGGATGTTTTACCAGGCCCCTTTGCTTTTCTGGATGAATACCGAATTACTAAGAGAAATATAAAATCAGTCTTAAAGCTCTCTAAATCCGTTACCCATATGGAGAACATTCCCAGGTGACAACATCACACCTAAGGGATTCAGGTAGAGTTAGGCTGTGTTTACACAAGAGTTAGAGCATATTTTAGAAATGCAGAAAGAATTATGTTGGGGATGTAGTTATAAAGGAGTATAAATTATTTAAATTCAGCTTTCTGTCAAACCTTGGGTCTACCTCTGGTCAAGCATGTTAATAAAACCAGATGAATCATTTTAATTTTTTTTCACCTCCTAATGTAGGCTTCAATGTTAGCTATTATTTGCCTTTGAATGATATGAATTGTAATATATGGCACATGGATATTCATTTAGAAGGTGATCTTCAATAGACATTCACTGTGCTTTTATTCCAATACTGATACCACCACGATGTCATCAGAATTCCATGACCAGTGCCACCAACAATTCCACGGTGGATGCCACCAACAATTCCAAAACCAATATTCAAATATTCAAAGGTCAACACATGCTAGGTGCTGGGGGCCCACATGAATAAAGCATGCAAACATGGTCCATGACATTACTAAATACATAACTGACAGGAGGAAATAATGTCATGAAGCCAGCATTGCCCAGTCCTGCCTGGCCTGCATGGACCCATCTCCAGCCACCCTACTACTCTTCCTCTCACATGTTTTTTTCTCCAGCCACATTAACTTGTTGTCGGTACCAGGTTTTCCTACTTGAAAATCTTTGCATATTCTGAACCTTCTGTCTGGAGTAGTTTTGTCTCTGATCTTCACAAGTTGAAAAACCCTCTTCACACTTACCATCTCAGCTCAAAAGTCATGTCCCAAGAGAAACTTTCTTTGACCTCCTCTGTACACTAGAGGACCATAGGGATAATAGTTCTTGCCTTGCATGGTTTGATCAGCATTTGCAGTAAGTGTCCGGTACCTAGCATGATGCCTGCAGGTAGCTGTTAGTAGTACAGGCTGAGTATCCCTAGTCCAAAATGCTTGAGATCAGAATTGTTTTGGATTTTAGATTTTTTCAGACTTTGGAATATTTGCATATACATAATGAGATATTTTGAGGAAGCGACCCAAGTCTAAACAAGAAATTTATTTATGTTTCATATTTACCTTATATACATAGACTGTAGGTAATTTTATACAATATTTTTAATAATTTGTATATGAAACAGGATTTGTGTTCATTGAACCGTCAGAAAGCAAAGGTGTCACTATCTCAGCCACCCATGTGGACAATCTGTGGTTGTTTGGCATCACCATCATTCCTGAATTTATAGGCTATTGATAAGCAATCATTTTCTTACACTTATTAACACATATGTACTTAGCAGTAAAAATATGACATGCTATTGATACAGCGAATAAATCATGTGTTCAGGGTAACTTTTGGTGGTGTCATGTTGACGCTCAAAATGTTTCATACTTTGGAGCATATCAGATTTCAGGTTTTCAGAATCACTATGCTCTACCATAGTAGTACAAGTAAAACTGGACAAGTAATCCATCTGACCAGAAAGAAAGACTCAAACTGGATATGAAGCCAAAGCCCCAAAGACTAGAAGGACCCAGAGAGAGAAGTTTCAGACTGGAGACTGGGCAGCAAGGCACAGAGCAGTTATTTGAGTCACAGAGAGAGCAACTGTAGGCTAGTTTTGAGCTGGAACAGGAGCCCTTTGGAAGATGCCAGACAGTTATAATAGTGTGCTAGTGCAATGAAACAGAACATAGAAAATATGAAAGTAGCACAGGGGAGGGTATATAATTAACTACTTCTGGCGTGATTGTGATTGCACCCCAGAGCAAAAGCAAAAAAGTTGAGGATATTGGCTCTTAATCACCATTATGGGCCATAGCCCTTTCAGAAAGGCTCGTGTATCTTTCCAATTTCTTTTTATCTCCTTCTCCTTGAGCTCACAAGACTTGGGGTGCAAAGTTATTATGGAATTACAAACCTGAAGTTTTTCACTCATCTTTATGCCACTAATTCCTGTGAGTCCAGGCAAGGGGAGTAAGTAGTTAGTCAACAGTTCTATTTTTGTTGCTGTTTTGTTAAAAGATAAAAATTATTCAGCACACTTTGCATAAGATCCCACAGAGGATATTCATAAGTAATTATTCTGGCCTACACCAGTTTCCCCCTTCTTTTCT
>NW_012154951.1:934974-935379 GCF_000956105.1 Propithecus coquereli | reverse complement strand
CAAAATATCTCTGTGGCATCCTTGTGAAGTTCTCTGTCCCCTGGTGATATGGACTGAATGTGTCCCCCCTAAATTCATATGTGTAAATCTAAACCCCAATGGTTTAGATTTGGTGTTGGTATTTGGAGGTGGGGTCTTTGGGGAATGATTAGGTCACAAGGGTAGAGTCCTCAGGAATGAGAGTAGTGTCCTTATAAGAAGGGGCCATAGGGCTAACTCTGCTCTCTGCCATGTTAAGATACAAGCAGAAGATTGCCATCCACAACCAGGAAGAAAGCCCGCACCAGCACCTGACCATGCTGGCACCCTGATGTCAGACTTCTAGCCTCCAGAACTAGGAGAAATAAATGTCTGTTGTTTAAGCCATTTAGTCTATGGTATTTTTGTTACAGAAGCCCAAACTGA
>NW_012154951.1:927003-934474 GCF_000956105.1 Propithecus coquereli | reverse complement strand
AGTCATTATTGTAAAATATTTTTTGAACTAATTGTCTATGTTAGGTTACCAAACTATAAGGTCCACTAGATTAAATCTCTCATACACTCACCAAATGTAGTTTAGGCATCTTTGTTAATTGGATACCTATTGAAATAAATGCTATGAGAGTAGGCAAAGAAGTATCCATTATTCCATATTCTAATATTTTATTGCTCACTGGCATGTTACTCTAAAATAAAACAATTATGTGATCTTGGGATAATAAAAGTACTTTTGTTGGTACTCTAAGTTAAAATTTCAAAAAAAACACAGAACAGTCTTTTCTATGTATTTTGTCTCTGGAGTCTGCATTTTATTAATACATAGGAAAGTCAGTTTTCTTTTTTTAGAAACTGTTTTACTTTGGCTTTGTCCTAAAGCTGACAATGACATCAATAGCTCAATACTTAGTCCATCTTTGATTAAGATGAGGGCTTTTAGCATGTCTTCCCAATTGTATGACTTCGTCCAGTCTTCTCAATGGTCTTCAAACTTTTTTGACTGTGCATCTTCAAGCTGTAATGATTTGAGCACTCCCACCGTATAAAGCAAAAGCATTTATTATACATGTCTTCATTTCCTAATATAATGAACATTATAAAAATGAAGGCAAATGAAAAATAAAAGGAAGAAATAGCTAAATTTAATTTTTCTTTTAGTGCCCTAAGTGATTGTCACGGTTAGTTATTGGGTGCATTTATCTCACTTATAATTATCACTGATCTTTCAGTAAGTTTTTGGAGACATTTAAAGTTAATAAATATCACATCTCTTGATAAGACACTAAAACCATGATATAACTTTTCAATATAGGAAACATTTGGATTCACAGATTCAATTCAGTATAAGCAGATTTGATAGAAGCTTTAGTTCGACCCTTTCTCCCACCTCCTGTGGGAGCTGATCATATCTCTCTGGTGCTGGCAGAAACCCACAGCTTACTCCCTTTGTAAGAACACATTAGGGATAAGTATTAAAGAGGAACAGTACATTTTAACAGCTAACTGAGAAGTCTTCCCGATATAATTAGAGAAATTTAAGAACCTTTGGAAAACAACCTTGGAGAGAAAATGGGGTGTGGTGTGAAAACTTTTGTGTTGGGAAAAAATAATTTCCGAAGATCTGCTTTTGATTTGTTTTCTGGCATCTTGAAACTTTTGACGTCTTTAGAGCTTAATTTCACCCCCAATGAATTGGAAAATTATACATCAGTATATAACTTAGCTTTTCAGTCATAATTATCAGTTTCTCAACGTTAAACCTGGAACATCCTAATATGTTTCAGCAGAATTTCCAAACTGTTTATAAAACTGCATGAACCCTTTTCATCACTAAACGATACAGAGTTCCAAATATGTGCTTACTTATATAAGAAATATATATGAAATTATATAATAGCAAGAAAAAAATGGCCTTATGCACATGGGAAAGGGATTCTAGATTACTGTGAAAATGAGTAATGATAATTGAAAACCACAGGCGTAGTAGGAGGGACAAATCAATAGATCTGCCTTTTAAGAGACAATTTCTATTCTTTGAATTTCATTGCAAATCTTCTCATCTTCCTGGTAATCAGAACAAAGAAGCATGCTTTATGTGATCGGCAGAATGCCCATTAGTAGCCTATAGAAACAGGCATATTTAAAATATAATATTCTTAGTGCTTTGTACAAACTAGCAATCTTTTTTTATTGGAAAGAAATGTCTCCTCCCCGTTAATTATTCCGTCTGAATATCCAGTCCTGACATTTAAAGCAAAGCACGTTCAAATTTCCTTTGAAATTTAAAGTTTGTGCTAAATTAGGGTTGTTTGGTGGGAAGTGAGTTTTGCATTTGTTAAGGAGATTTGGTTATAAAAGTTTGATTGACTTAAGACTCTTGAAGTGGGTGAATAGAGCCAGTGGCAAGAAAACAAGAAATAGAAGTTGGTGGGAGAGTGATTCATTGCTATTTCCTGTAGTTCTTAGGTTGTAGGACAAAGAGTTGTGGATCGGGGGTCAAGAAATGAATCTGGAGCTGCTTTTTTTTCTTTTTTTTTTTCTTTTAGCATTTTGCAATAACAATGAAGCAAAATGCTACCCATTAACTAAATATGGTATCTATATTTCTCCTGAGATTTTCTTAATGGAGAGAATTGTGCTCAGTTCTACAGAATGCAGAGGCTTCCTGCAGTCAATAGTAGCCATTCAGTACATGAATATTGAATGGAATTAGGGAAGACTATTATAAAATAGATGCTCCAAGTATTTCTTCCTCTGCCTGCTTCCCTTCCTTGCCTCTCCTTCTATATTTATTTACTGAACTCCAGTTCCATGACAGGAATTGCAGAAGTGCTGGGAATGTAGCAGTGAACAACACAAAACTGTACTTGCTCTCATGGAGCTTATATTCTAATGGGGAAAGTAGAATATAAGAAAGTAAACAGATTAAATACAGTAATTACAAATTGTGACAAGTGCCATGAAGGACCCAATCAAAGAGCCAAGTTACAAATAACGGTAGTGTTGGGGAGGCTAAGATACTCTGGTTGATAGAGAATCTCTGAGATGGACAGCTGAACCATGAGCTGGAGCTGGGAGTCACTGAAGATCTGGCAGAGGGAGTTACAGGAAGACGGAAGGCAGTGGCCGTGGTGGGGATGCCATCGCCTTTCGGAATCTGGAAGATAGACGAGAGATTGAACAGGTAGAACATAGTGAAGGGAGACAGTAGCAAGAGATGATGCCATTTCTCTTCTTCTGGTTGTCCCTAGAAACATGTCCTGAAGACTATGACCTAAGAGTTTATCATAGATCACCTTCTGGATGGATTCCCTCCTTCCCTCACTCCCTTCCTTTTTCCCTCTTTCCCTCTATTCCTTTCTTTTTCTTTATTTGCCTATTCTAAATAACAAAATTTAGGGTCCGTAGTGGTAATTCCATTGGGAAATTATTAAAAAATACATAGTATTTGTCCACTTCTAAGTTTTCTAAAGGTAAGGGGCTCCATTTTTCTGGCAGTCTTGGGGAACTATTGTGCCACTGACAATGCCCTTGACCATGGGGCTTGTCCTTTCCAGTGAGAACAGCTCCACCTTACTTTCTTTTTTTGGACTATTCCTCCCAAGGCTAATGGGCACTGTAGCATTCAGAATTGAGCAGCCCTCGGACCATAGCCTTGCTTTAGTACTATTCACCATCACCTTCCTTTGAAATGGAGTCTTACGTTGCAAAGTAGCTTACCATCAGGAACTAGCCATCAGCAAACAAAAGTATATGTGCTTAGAAAAAAATGTGTGTTATTGTTATAGTTCTTATTGTAATCCTAAAATATGTCTTCCTACATGTCCCCTAGAAAGGCTGCATCCTTTTATGCCGTAAATAATGAATAGGATAAGGGGCTCTGGGCTGGACAGAAGCCTAACAAAGCAAGCTTAGTCTATCACTCACCCCATGTTTGAGTTGCTTCTGCTATATTCCCAGCAAATGGTGATGTGATCTCCTCTTGAATATCTCTAACAATGGGAGTATTTAATGCCAGTGTAGCTTATTCCAACAAAGGAGTATCTGTTTAGCCATTCATTTGGTGACCCATCGACTCTCCATTCACTTCATTCACTGCTCAGTCGGTTGGAAGGTTATTTCATAAATCAGGTATTGATGCTTACTTAGGTGCTAGGAATTTTGTTAGTCACAAATGTAAAGATAAAAGTATCATGAAAAGACTTGTATCCTATTTTTAATAAGCTTATAGGTCCAGAAAAGATACAGAGTGTTGACAGTCAATGGCACTGAAAAATAACAACGGCTGTAATGCAAATATATACAAAGTTAATTGCGATTATTTGTCTGCCAGAGTAGTGGTTGGGAAAAAAAAGTAAGTTCTTTGCTTTTACATCAAATAGAACACAAGAACAATGATCCATCACACATGACTTTGTGGAGCTAGGTGGGTTTTTTTTGAAAATCTCATATTAATATACTTCTACCAGTCTAATTTAAGTCTCCCCATCTTTAAAATGTTTTACAGCAGTGGTCCCCAACCTTTATGACACCAGAGACCAGTTTCATGGAAGACAGTTTTTCCACAGACCAAGGGTGGAGGGAGGTGCTGCTGATCTGACAGGGAGCTGGGGATCCTGGCTGGGTGCTGATGTGAGTGATGGGAAGCAGCTGTGGGTGCAGGTGGGACTTCCGTCTCTCCCACCTCTCACCTCTGGCAGTGTAGCCAGTTCCTGGCATGCTGCAGACCAGTGCTGGTCTGTGCCTGGTGCCCATCTTCGTCCCAGGAGTCGGGGACCGCAGTTTTATAGTTTGTCTATATAAATGTCTTTTATAGAACTTACTTACCTGTCTTTGACATCCACTTGTTGGTCTTAAAATGTTACTTGCTAAGCCTAGAGTGCATAGAAGATAAGGTCTATGGTGGGCACATTTTTATTTTATTTTCAGATGCTAAATAGTTACACTGAATTTAAGTCAATTTCAGGAGGAAAATCAAGTATTGAAAAGTTTTGTGGGGGTGACTCATGCCTGTAATCCCGGTGTCCCAGTGTCCCAGCGACTGGGGAGGCTGTGGCAAGAGGATTCCTTGGGGCCAGGGGTTCCAGACTAGCCTCAGCAGCATAGTGAGACCCTATCTCTTAAAAAAAAAATGGAAAAAATTAGACATGGTGGCACGTGCCTGTAGTACTAGCTACTGGGGAAACTGAGGCAGGAAGGTCTCTTCAGCCCAGGAGTTCTAGGCAACAGTGAGCTGTGATTGTGTTACTGTGCCCCAGCCTGAGTGACAGAGTGAGAACACTGTCTATAAAGAGAGAGAGAGAGAGAGAGAGAGAGAGAGAGAGAGACAGAGAGAGACAGAGAGAGAGAGAGAAGAAAGTTTTGTTAAGCTCTTTAATGTGGTTTTTTACCGTACCATCAATCATCAAAGTGTAGCAGCTCAGAAGCTCTATTCCTGGCCAGAAGTGCCTGAGACTCTCTTTAGGGAAAACCATTCGCAGGTGCAGTTTTCCATTCCATTTTTGCTCGTGAGTTCTCCATGCTTTTAAATAAAATTTCAAGCTTCCTAAAGTTCACACTAGTTCAAACTCCTTTGGCTCTTTTTTCTTTTTTCTTTTTTTTTTTAATTTCAGCATATCATGGGGGTACAGATGTTTAGGTTACATATGTTGCCCTTGCCCCCCACCCCAAGTCCGAGCTTGAAGCGTGTCCATCCCCTAGATGGTGTGCATTGCACTCTTTGTGTATGCATACACCCGTCCCCTCCTCCCCCCTCGTCCCCTGCCCGACATCCAATAAATGTTATTCTTATATGTGCACTTATGTGTTCATCAGTTAATACCAATTTGATAACTTTGGCTCTTTATCTACAGAATGCAGGGACTCAGCTATTTGAGCAGGACTGCTCTAGGCTACGTTTGATGCAATCCCCGTTTCTATTTTGATCCTGCCTGGTCTCCTACACACTTCCGTTTCTTCTTCTGCAAGCTCTTCCTCTGCCCATCTACTTATATCTCCACATCCCAAATCCAAAAGCTTCACTCCTTTCCTTCTCCTTGAAATATGTACATTCCTTAACTTTGAACTTAACCTCTGAAACATTTTTAAAGACCAACTAAGTCTCAAAACACAAAGTTTGCAAAATTCTTTACGTTTTTGTAAAACTACTCCTTTCACTGTCTTTCGCTCCTTGAGTGGCTGTTCAAGCTCTTGTCCACCAGATTTAAATGCTGTGTGACCTTCAGCAAATTAATCACTCTTTCTGAGCTTCCTTTCGTTTCCTCACCACAATGGTCAGGTAGTAATGCTCACTTCATGGGCATCTGAGCATTAAATAAGCCAATGTTGTTAAATGACATAGTACAGTACTTCTCTTCTTATACAACTTACCCTTTGTGTCTGTTAAATTATGCAATAATTCTGGAAAGAGGAGGTAACATCTCAGGTTACCTCATACTACACTTAATAATACTATCATATGAACAAAGACAACTATAGAAGTGGTAGGTACAATTTCTGCGTAATAAATTTTAGTATATTACTACATTCAAATTTCAGTGGGAATCAGCCTTGATCCTTTTCAGCTGGAGTAGAAATAACCTCTTCCATGCCTCCTACATACCTTAGTACATTCGTGGGATATGGGTCTGTAGCAAATGAGAGTGGCAGGTTCTGAGATTTATATATGGGTACCTGCTATTGTTTGTTTTATATGAAACAGCAGAAAAATACTGAGCCAAGTTTGGGCCAAGACAACTTAACCCACTCAAAGATTTTACAGCTGGATGAGGAAGTTTTGGGGATATTTCATTAACAGTGGACTACCTACAACTCACCCAAAAACATATTTATAAAATTATAGATGTAATAAATAAGCTTACATTTTTGCTTTTCTTCAGGCAATTTCCACTAACCTAGATATTGTGCTGCTTTTTAACTCTGCATATTATCATGTGCATATTAATGTATGCAACTTAACGATGACTCTACAGTTGAAATCAAGGCAATTCAGCCCACTAAATAAACAGTTATGTCTGGCACCAGAACCATTAGATCAGGTCAAAGGCCCTTGAAAACCAAGAATGGTGACCTAGTTATAGTAGGATATTTCCCTGAATGGATTGGAGATTGATGTTTTAAATCCTCATCATAGTTTTATTAATTGAAAATAATATTTATTGTTTTTGCTTGGGGTGCTATTTTCCTTTCATTGCCTTCATATTCTGCTCCTAAATCTTTCAAACAATTAAACATATTAACGTTAGAAAACAGTTTGCTGCTATATATTTACCCAATTATGATAGCACTTGTATTCTTTTGCATTATTTTGATATAATACATTTATCTTTGAATAATGTCTTTGGTGAAAAACAAATGACAAACATTTGCAAGAAAAGTAGTCAAGAGAGGGCAGTAAGGTTTCTCTAGAGTGAAATAAAGGGATTTCTGTCAGAAGAAAGCTAGGAAATTAAGAACTTTGAGACTTTTAAAAATACCGTAACTCACTCTGAGGGTTAAAAAGTTAACCATGTTTACTAAAAAATTACAATTTAACATCAGAAATCTCTTCCCATACTAAGAAACAGGTATCCTTGGGGAAGGAAGAGTGGGAAGCAACTAGTTAGTAAGAGTTTCATCTTCGTTTTTGCCACTTCTGGTTTACTTTTACCTTTGATAAATCCGCTCAAGGAGTACAAGATTAATGCTATAGAGTCACTGTTAACATTAACGGAATTCCTGAAAGTGTACCAGATTGCGAAGCTCAAGATTTTGGAGACAGGATCACCTGTCTAGCATTCTAGCATTTCTATTTACTGGGTAACCTAGGTGGTTGCCCAATAGAATAATTATGAGAGCTACTTCAAAACTGAGATAAAGTTTTATACATGCCATATATTATGTTCTCGATTAATACTGGTTTATCATCTTCTCTTTTTCCCTTAAAAATTGACAGAATAAAATTATCTTGA
>NW_012154951.1:918526-925092 GCF_000956105.1 Propithecus coquereli | reverse complement strand
AATAAAAAGAAAATGAAATAGTTTATTTAAATGTAGAAATTGCCTTAAGAGTGACTTAAGCTTTAAAATAGTAAATTTGTTCAATTAAATGTTGGAAAGCATTGCTCACTGTTATCTTGGGTATTTCAGGGTTTAGCTATAAGGGACCAGGAACATGAATCTACAGAGAAAGCATATGCTCCTTAAAGGGTGATAGTGTTGATTTAAAGATGCAGACCAATTGTGGGAAACGACATGAAGTTTAATTAATACAGGCAGAAGATGCAATAACTATTCTGTACGCAGAAAGCTTTGAGCAGAGGACACAGTGACCTTCCAAGCAAAGAGACAAGCTTCCATGGGCCTCATGTTCTCATGAGGTTCTTACCCTCCTATTCTCAGAAGTTATCTTTACACTCTCCCAGCTCATCTAAGTGTTCTAAGACGGCTCTGGTTCTTTGCCCACAACACCAGAATATTCCTCAGGGTCTACTATGAGATGGAGGGACTTACGGATGAAATTTAGGCCTTCTATCTCTTTGCTGGACCAGATTTACAACCTAAGAGCTATTTCTGTAAAAGAAAAAGGGTCAGAGAACCCCGGACTAGAGAACATCTGGTGACACAGGGAGAATGGGGGCATCTGCAGTGAGATTAGCAATCGATATTAAAATGGCACTAAGCACTTTAGAGCAGAGTGAGCCGTGGTCAAAAGTTGGGTCATCAGGAGGGCAGTAATTGCCAGAGAACAAACAAGAGAGATAGGAAGAATAAAGAAGTCCCCAAATTGAATGTGACTGTTAAAAAGAAGGACATTAGGAGAATAGACATAAGACACAAAGTAATTAGATGGTTACTATAGTAACCATCTGCTCCTGTTAAGAAATACCATCTATAGTCCCTCTAAATTCCTGATCAATTCTACGGTGACCACATATGACCAATCTTGATACATTGTTATGCACTTAATGAGCATGGTAACTCAGTATTTGGTTTTAATGGACCTTTTTTAAATTTGCTGATATTGATCTTAGTCAATGTGTCTTTGCTGATCTTTAATCCTTTTTGATTCTAATTCAGGCAAGATTGTCTGGTCACTAACAGATGGGCTAGCCTTCACATGGCCTGTTATGTCCCCACAAATTTGAGAGTGTGCTAACATAAATAATCCACATTCATGTCCCCCATAGACTGAACATATTTTCTTTTATCATGTATATCAGATAAATGTATAGTCCTACCATTTTCTTCCTTTGAACTTTCACTCACTTTTATGATGAAATACACATCAGAAATTTTAAAAAAGGCTTCGTCTTGTCAATCACTTAAAAATCCAGTGCATTCTTTTTCAAAGACTTTCATGAGGCAGTCAGCATGAAATCTATTTTAACTTATTTTTTTAAAAATAGCATTTTATTTTGTTCTGTGGGATAAGAATTTATTGCCTCTAAAATTAATTCCACTTGAAGAGCTTTCATTTTTCTCTCCACTTAGTCTAGGAGAAAGGGAGGCTCTTCTCTTCTCTTCGTAGTTATAATATTTCCTCTTTTAATACTCTACCTATAATGCTCCTTCTCCATCAGGGTTTCTTTAACTGGGACCTGCCAATAGAATTCAGGGATTCGGTGAACTTACATAGGAATAAAAATTTTATCTTTATTTTACTAACTTCCAGCTAAGTGAAGATCTTTCAATTGTGGGGGTAAGCAACAAAGCACAGAAATTATGTCCAGCTCTGTCACTAATGAAATCATAGACATAATCATAATATCACTTTGCAATTGTTACTGATATAGTTGAAAACTACAGTAGTTATTAGACATACTTTTACATATTGATATTTAATATTTTAGTGAAGTGTATCACTGTATAACAAAATTATTTTTGTAGTATACCGATAGCTTTACCTAATATAAGTAAATTTCTTTGTAATCCTATATATTTTCTTTTATCATATAAAAGCATTGTTTTGAGAAGGAATCCATAGGCTTCAGAAAAATATGAAAGGGATCCATTGTTCAAAAACTGTTAGAATTTTAGTCAGTTTTTCTAAAGCTTCCTTTTTCTATGTAAACCATAGCTTGAATGTTTTTTAATTGTCCTGAAATGCCCCTAAGTCAATAAACTTTTATTTTCTTCAGAAATTCTATGATCTAATATGCTTTTATGTTGCATGTGAAGTAAGAGCATTTTTAGTGCCAGTTAGAAAAATGAATCAGACATTAAATTAGCATTTACTATAATGAAATCAGACCTGTATAATTACCACAGTGAAATTATACTCATCTGAAAATTTGCTATGTTTCCCTTTTCAGCCTCAAATAATCAAAACTCTTATTCAGCTGTGAAGGATAAAATGTTTTTCCTCCAAGTGCTGAATACAGGCATTGATTCCCTAAGACAAAAAGTCTTCTATAACAACTTAATTGATTTAAATATTTATTAAGTGCTCACAGCATACTAGACACTTTGCAAGACATAGTCACTTTTACCAGTGTAGGAAGATTCACTACAACACACAGATATTTAGTACTAAGTACAACATGCCCAAATCACCATACACTATTTCAAGGTAGAAAAACATTTTATGAGTAAACAGATAAAGAAAAAAAAAAAATAAACCACGGAAACACTTATTTTTGCATATTTATTTGCTGAACTGAATTCCAGAATTAATCAAATTCTCAGTCTCTGTAGAGCCCTGGTGAGTCTGTGTCTAATGCGGAGACAGCCCCATGTGCAGTGATTGGCTGGCTGGAGCAGTAGTCACTGCTTCCATCAGGAGTGATGATATCGAATAGTGGTGATACCACATCCCAGGAGTCAGACAGACCCAAGTCCGGTCCTGGCTCTACTACTGACTAGTTCTGTGATCTTGTTTAAATTACACTTGAAGCTCAGATTTCCTATCTAAAAAAAAATGAGAATAATACCTTATGACTTGCAAGGTAGTTATGGGAATTAAAAAGTTATATGGAAAATGCCCGTCACTGTTGTCTGTCACATATTAAGTCCTCAACAAATTTTAACTGTCACTGTTGCCAGAACTGTGCTCAAATATGCCCCCTTCCTAGCAATAAGAGTTCAAGAATCATGTCAATTCCTAAACTTTATTTAACTCTTACCAAATATGCCAAGTACGGTATACTTGTTTCAGGGCAATACAATTAAGTTAGAAATTATACACACACACACACACACACACGTATACACACACATATACATATACATATACATACATATACATGTATACACACACACACACACATACAGAAATATAGGAATCAAATGGGAAATACTGAAAGACAATAAAAACAAATGCTAAATGTCGTGATACATAGTTAGATATTTATATCCTGGCATGAAATAGGGTGATTGAAGAGAGTTTAAATGAAAGGACAGTTTAAAAATATGTGGGTAAGGTTAAGGGAACCGACACAGAATGGTGCGGCACCCAAGCAACAGCAAACGTGGGGAGCCACTGCTACACTACCCACCGAGGAGGGGAGGAAGCCATTTCCAGAACCTGCAGAGAGCGTGGCTATCACTGCAGGAGAGCACCTCCCAAGAGGATTTACAGCCTTATCTAGAGGAGCACAGCCCTGTCCACCCCACTGTGGGAGGGAGTCTAGGGATCATGTATTCTAACCTCTATCTTCATCAAACCCCCAAACTGGCTGGAAGCCAGAGATATCAGGAACCCAGGTAAAGCACTCTGGAGCATGATGGGGAAGGGTATGGAGTGAATATGAAGAGGCCGACAGAGATTAATTAGCAAAATATTATAAAATGCACTTAGGAATTCACAGGAGGGAGCCATAAGGATTTGAATTGTCTCAGGAATTGCTCTAACAATACAAGCTAGTCCTGTAAATAAGTCCTGCCTTAGACACGCATGTGTGTACATTGTAATCAAACATGACATAACCACCCTGCTCTAACAATGCCACCCAATGATGCGGTCGTGTGCCCCCTCCAGTTACGACGCTACTTCTTGTGGCTATACACATCAGTCATGGTGAACCTGCTTGGCAAGAGCCCAGGATTTTTGCCCTGCAAGTCTTCAGGAAGTGTGGAGAGAGGTTACTTAGGAAGCAAATTATCTTGTATGAACAGAGTGAACAAATGCATTGTAAGGTAGAAATTTCAGCTAACCTGACAATAGATCTCAGCCTTGTTTTTCTCCCTGCCCTTAAATGGCTGGGTTATCTGTTGGAAGATAAATGCTCTCTGTTGTCAGGGAGCCTGCTGAATCCTTCACTTAGCTACCATTGATTACTCCGACAATATCTATTCATTTGCAACATTCTATTGATCTGTTTACAGAATTCACTTCAGGACTTATTTTGTGACAGAGATGCTTTCAACAAGGGATTCCTTTGGGTCTTGTTTATAATTTTGTTGTGGTTAGCAAAGCTGTTTGTATGTTCAAGTAGATTGTCCCAAATGTTGGATCTTATGATTTTGTGCAATACTAATAATTCAGTCTTTCAACAGCCAATTCAGTGAATTATTCATTCGCCAAACATTTTCTCAGGGACTGTTTTGTGCCAGGCACTGTGGTAGGTATTAGAGATGCATTAGTTAGCTCTAAGGGGCCAAATTATTTTCATTTTTTTAATTCTAATGTACTGATAATACTGTCTTTGCATTGTTCTCTTGAGACAGACTCTCAAGCCCAGCTAGGGCTCAGCAGAAGAGTTCTGTAGTTGATGAGCGATGTCTATAGCACTGTCAGCTGGGTGTCTGCTCACCTGGTTGGTCTGTGTAATGCATTACATCTTTTAGGTTTAGTACCACTTCTTTTTGATAAGAAGAAACTTTTGTATAATAGTAACAGACAAGTTCACTTTAAGTATAGATTTTCTTGTACCCAGAAGGCTCCCAAAATCTTTTGTTGAATAAATTAATTTAAGGGTTTAAATATTCGAAGAATTGGCCTTTATTTGGACAATGTGTGGTTCTCACTTTCTCCCCTTTCTACTTCTGTCATACTTTGAAAAGTGACAGTGAAAACTCACATACAAGATGGCAGATACCTTTCTGTGGCTGACATTTCTGAAGATTTTCACTAATGGTATCTATGAATCTATATATGAATATTGAAACTAATGGAGCATATGTGAAATTAGGAACGACTGGGTTTTAAGCTCCAGACCACTTCCAAGGGGAATCTAAGAAACAATTGGAAGGTGATGGTTGTATTTTCTGTCTGTGGCAGTAACATGGATGTACTCTATACTGGCTTCATAGAAAAAATTAATTCTAAATTTGTCCCTTAGCTAGAAATAATGAAGCTTTACAACCTCAGAACATCTTGAAAGATGTTTCCCAGTATGGCATCTCCTCAGGAACATCCATCTTAGTGAAATGAATTAAATTGTTAGGTATTGTGTTTGTATGCATATTCTTCGAGACATAGATACAGTGGATGAATTCACAGTAATTGAATCCATTATCTGTTCCTTCTTAAGGTAACTTTTATGAAATGGTCTCTGAATTTTCCCCTCTCTCTTTGTCTCTCTCTCCCTTCTTTCTTAATGTGTTCGAAAACTTAAAAACGTCTCATTTTTGGATCACTGGCCTTTGCTTCATGACTCTGTACCTTAACCTAGAATGAAGCAAGAGTCTACTCATATCTGTAATGGTGAAAATGCTTGTTGCTTCTCTTTAACCTGTGGGTCACTCCTGCCTTTAGAAAGGATAATCAAAATATTCAACAACTCACAAGGCAAAGGCAGCAACTTGGGAAAATAGATGTTGGCCCATAGCCCTGAAGGAGGGGTCCAGAAGCCTGAGCATGAATGATGAATCCAGGCATTCATCTTTAGTTGCCACCAATCATGAGAAGGTCTCAGGGATCCTGGGGGAAAGAATAAAGTAAATGGGCCAGAGGGAATTTTATTCTTGGGGGCTAGGACAGTGGCAACGGAACAATTCAGATAAGTTTTAAGTTTTGGTATCACCTTATGGATATTAATCAAACACCAACCCTTTGTAGTCAGGATCTGTCGGGTTCTGCTGGCTGGCCCCTTCTCTGAGGGCTGCAGAGATTCCCCGGGGAGAGAATTGCAGCTGATAGGACACCCGAGTCCTCTGTTATAATAGGAGACAAGGCCTCAGCATCTCTCATTGCTTTTTCTCCTTTTCCATGTTAAGGGAAAACTTACTCAGACACTTGTTGAAATGACAAGGCAAACTTTATTCAGGATTATCACAGTAGGTACAGGGACTGCCGCAATGGAGTTTTGCAGCAAAGGAGAGAGATTGGGCTCAACTCCGAATATAACGAGGAAAAGTGGAAATTTAAACCAAGGAGCAGAGTGGAAGAGAGGGTCAGTGGATGGAAAATTACTGAGAGGAAACCTCAAGGGTAAGGGGCGGGGGTGGTGCTGTGGTTCTGGCTAAACTGACCTAACAGGGTTCTTGCTAAAGACAGGCCTGGGTGACCACATGTCACCTGGGGGATGGTGGAAGATGAAGAATTTGATTAGATATTAATGGTGATCAGATATTTGGGGTGGGGGATTGAGGCTAAACCAATTCGAGAGGAATCTTGCTAAAACTTTGCTCTCAAAGGACATGCC
>NW_012154951.1:911691-917286 GCF_000956105.1 Propithecus coquereli | reverse complement strand
AAGAAACTACAGGCTCTCCTCCCTCAGGAATGCTCAGAAACCATAGCAGCAATGCTGGACTTCGCCCAGAAGACTGAAGTAAGGTTGCCTGAATGTTAAAGGAAACTGTGACCCCAGAAGATTGGAGTATATGGGGGCACTAGGTTACAGGGTTTGCAGTGCTTTGAGAAAATAAAGAGCTGCTTCTCCTCAGATTGATTTTGGCACTCTTACTTGTTCTCCCAGTATGGACATTTTAACAAATAATCCTTTTGCTGTCAACCTGTTTTATAAACACCTTTCACTGTCAACCTGTCCTATAAATATCTGGGCAAAGAAAGATCAGTCCCAATTGGCTTTGATCATTTTTCTTCATGGCACTGTGTTCCGGGGGCATGGTATGAGATCACCCTAGGCTCTATACCACCTGCCTTTGTGGATATTTTCCAAACTATATCCCCTGGAATGTGTTTGGAGATGGATTCTCATTATCGCCAAATCAATAGTCAATTACCACTTTTAAAGGATCTCAACCGGTGTTTGTATTTCCTTGAGAAAATAGAATTAGAATAAGTAACAATGGTTAGCACTTACTGGGTGCCTATGAGCCAGACAGTCTCTCAAGTAACTTAGTGTTAGCTATCAAATGTTCCTAATACCCTATGAGGTTGCTGCTGTTCCTATTTCCATTTTTTTGATAAAGAAACCCACGTGTGTGGAAGTGAGATATTTTGAACAAGGTATCATAGCAGTGGTCAGTAGCAGAGTTGAAACATTAACTCCAGCAATCAGGTTTCGCTCTGAACCTATACAACATCTTGATAAAATAATTTTTGGTTATTGGAAACAGTACAGTTTTTGATAATTTCACTTTGTCATTTTTAAGCCCTAAACGTTTAAGAAAGCACCTTCGCTGTTTTGTCAGCAGTGGTCAGGAATGAATGTGCTCAAATTTTGGCCTTTGAGAGCTTAAGTTACTGAATACACGTGAAAATGCTGTCCATGGGAGTTTGGGGGCTGGAAGAACTTACTTTCGCTTCCTCCTGGATTACCCCTGGAGCAATTTAAGACTTCTAGGTAGGACAGACTTTTAGGTGTTTTTGCCTAGATACAAGATTCTCATGCTTATGTTCTACTACAGTGACAAATGATTTAAAAACTAAGATAATTGGCAAAAAGGTGAACAAACTAGGGAGAATGACTGGGAAGGATTCTTGAAGAATATTTGAACACTTAAAAAACATAGACTTTCTCTGTGAATTACACAGTACAAATGCTTTTATTTTCTTCAAAACATGGCTCTAAAAAATTTTAAAAAGATTGATTTGGATGAGGAGATTTAGTTTAGAATGACTGTCATCTAATTTGAGTGATTCCTATTAACTGTGGTTTCTGTCATTTAGGAAATTCTCACTTACTCATTTGATGTGGTGAGAGCCAGCTTTTCATGTGGGAGATTTTGGTCCGCTTGTGTCTTGTGCTATGGGAAGCTCCAGCCCCTCCGTTTTCTTTGTCTTGAGCAAACTCACCTGCCAGTTTCATCTGTAACCTGTTACCCTGGAGTGGTCAATCCTGACCTAACCAGTTGTATGATCTGTTGTGAAGAATTGGAAGAACCCGGTCTGTTATAGAAGCTGTCTTATAGTAATGTGCACATACTGCATGTGAGAGACAAAGAACATAGTGGTTTATTCTAGTGATTTATATCAAGAATTTATGAGATGGAAGTTGGTATACCTGCTCCACAGCCCCCACCCATGGTAAAATTTTTTATGAAGGGTAAGACCCATTCCTACTTCTAACATTGGGTGAATTATTTAAATGAACCTCTCCTCCAATTTGTAGCACTGAATTCATTACATGTAATTCAACAATGTATTGCACTTCTATTATTTGCAATGTGTCATGGCAAACTGTGGTTTATTTTATCGTTTTAAATTTAATCTGGTGAGGAAGAAAGACACATACTTAAATAATTCCGATACAAGTTAATACAATAATAAAGTTGAAAGCACTATAATAAAGAATTCTAGACTGAGCTATGGAATTCATTTTGAATAGGGATGGACTTAGATTGGGAGTTTTACTCTTTTTCATAAGTTTGGTATTTTTGTTGTGATTGTCATACATGGATAGGGACAACATATTCTATACCTTCTTTTCCTCTTCCATTTCTCTGAACCCTTCTTCTAGCATCCTGTATGCCTTATGCATGTGGCCATTCTTACTCTTTAGGTGTGGGTTCTTTAAATGGAGGAGACTAATGACTTTCCTAGTTCTGTCTCTATGCCATGGCCAGACATGCCCCATTTGGGATGTTTGAGTTGTAGATGGGAGCAGTAGCTCCCCACTGATATTATGGCAAAGAACAATAGCCTTATTTAGGGTAGTAGAGCTGCTCTGTGCTTCTCTGTCTGAATAAACACAAAGGTCCTGACCCTGGCCCCCCTCAGAGAACTGGAGGAGGAAATTTTACACAACAAATTTCAATTAGTGGTGCTAACGGAGAAGACTTGCTGTGAACTGCCTGAATCCAGGGAAGATTTGCAAACAAAGTCTCAGTTCATGTTATTTGTACCAATTTCAATTTAAGCTGCTGATTAACTGTATGTTTTTACACATGTAGAAAAACAAATTATTGCAATTACCAAGCCTTAGGAATGTAACTCCGCAAGCTTTATTTAAAACCACATAGCAGCTGTGGCAATCATTTCAACAACAACTCTTCTAGTCTCGCAGCGTTTATTTTTGTGCTGCGATTTATTTTTTATTAAGTTTGTCAAAGTCACTTTATACATAGATGCTTAATAATGCTTTTTGGTGAATGTGTGACTGAATCCTTCCTAGTTGTTTTAAAAGTGTCTCATTTGTCGTATTTTGACGTGAAATTCAGAGATCAATACATTGTTACGAGTTGGAGGTGGATCTCTTTTTCATTGGATTTTTCCTTTCCTTTCCTTCCCTTCCCTCCCCTTCCCTTCCCTTCTCTTCCTTTCTCTTCCCTTCCCTTTCCTTTCCCCTTCTTTCTTCTCTCTTTCCCTCCCTCCCTCCATTCCTTCCTTCCTTCTCTCTTTTCTTTGTTTTGGTTGATATTGGATGTGATCATCGATAGTGTGAGAGAACCACTGAATCATCCATTATTTCTTGCAGGAATCTAATTTTCAGAAGTGAAACAAATGAATCGTCCTCCTGAAAAGAAAGCCATTAGTTGTTGAGGAATCTTTTTCTCTTCTCTGAGTAAGAGCTTCTTTTCTGTGTGACTTAAATTCTTAAAACCTGAGACTGCAGGGGGGGGGAAAAGAGAGAGAGAAGCAATTTCCTTTAATAACTGCTTGCGATAACACATGGGGTTCTGTCACTAAGTGGTGGTATTTCTTTTTAACTTTATTTCAGTCACCTAGTTTGTTTCTTTAAGCATCACCTTGTAAATGTCCAAATCGTCAGTATGTGGAATGTGCTGAACTGAGCCGATTATTGCCTTCTACATACATGCATCTAGTAGGGGATCCAACTTCCCAAATCGATGTCTACTAACCAGCCTTCTTTCTCTCTTTTCTTTTACTGGAAGGTGAAAAGGTAATTAAAATTGCTTTTATCAACCTGTCTTCTTGGGACTTTGGATCCTTGCTGTAAGGATTTGGTGTTCAGCCTGAGGGATTCTGGGAGCTCCTTCTTTCTGACAAATCTGGATTCTAACCATGGTACCCTTTTCCCAGTACCAGGCATGTGGCTAAAAGACGAAGTATGAGAGAGGGAAGGAAACATTTGTAGTCCTTCTTCTATTGAAAAACATATTGCTGTTTCTATTCCTTCTATCTTCTGGCATTCCAGCCCTAAGTGTGTGACGGACATTCAGAAATGCTGGGATTTTCAGTCTGGCAGTTTTGATGTAAGACACAAACGAACGTCTTCTCACTGCTTGTTCATATGGGGCATTTTCATGTCCAATGTAGTCTTCTTAAAGCAAACATGCAAAAATAAAATTGTCCTAAAACACCTGGTTGTTATGGAGAAGCACGTTTGCATCATTATGTGCCTGAAATAAAATGGAATGACGGTGTTGAATATCCTTGATAACAAATAAAATAATGCTTTATTACATATTGCGTGTGCCTTGCTTACAAATGTACGAGAACATTTTGGTTTTGTTTAGAATAGATTACAGTATTATCCATGGAAATTAAATAAGGAAGCAGCACAAATGGAATTTAAGCAGTTTAACCATACTTCATAGTGAAAAAGTATGCTGAAAACGATAAGCCATCTTTGTATTATTATATGCTGACAGAGTGAATCTATGTGAGTATGTAAATATTAATCTGAATGTGAATCATGTAACTAAGTCACTCTTAGCCAAAGTTTCACAAAATTATTACATTTCTAGCTACAGGAAAAATTACTCCAAGTTGTCATTAATATATTGCAGGAAAATCAAAGACTAATTGCTTTTGCATTTAAAGCAAAATATAATTGTAATTTGGTTAATATTTGTATTTGCCAAGCAAAATTGAGACGTTTTAGCCTCTGCATATATAATAAATAATCCTTTGTTTTATAATTGTGTTTATAGGCCAGCTTTAGTCACAAATCTCAGAGACTGATTTCAACTTTCACAGCTAGTAAGAGGAAGTGGAAATGTGGGTATAGTTTCAGGTATGGTTGGATCTAGGAGCTCAAACAAGATCATGAAGGTTTTTTTTTTCTCCTTTCTTTTCCTCCTTGGCCTTTCCTATTCTCCCTTCCTTTTTCCTGCTCTCAGGAAAAAGGCTGCTTTCCTGCATGCCAGTCCTTTGCTTTGGGACTGGCCTCATTCTCTTCACATGTTGGGAAAGATGAATTTGAGCAGTCTCAAGTTTGAATCATTCCTTTCTTCCATGTTTAAGAAAGAAAAGTGGCATTCTCACTCCTTGTGTATATATCCAAAGTAAGACAGAGCACTGATGATCCTTACCTGCTTAACAGACCTACTCCCTATGGACAAATATAAATTGAGAGGAAATAGTGCGTATTGGATGGTTCACGTTTATGTCACATGCTCACTCCTGTAGGCAGGAAGTAGACTGCTGTGGATATCTACTGCACCCAGGAATTTAAAATAGTTTTTCCATCAGATCTTGAAATAGACCATTAAAAAAAAAAAGATTTCAATCTGTAAGATACATTAGCCATATATATTGATAACACACTTACTGAAAGCTGCCTAGGAATTACATTAAATGACTGGCTTGCCTTTGCTGAACAATAATGACTTTATAGAATAACAGTTTTTTTGTGACACCATCAAAAATATCAGTATAAACACTTCATTTCTTACTCTTTTTGCTGTTGTTGATGATGATCATATGGTAGTGATGGTATTGACAATACCAAAGAAAATCACTGAAGGTGCATGTTTGGGAATTCTACCTTAATTTTGTTTTTCCATTCATTTAACAAAGATTTATTGAACACCGGCCATCAGGTTGGGAGACACCAGTGATCAAGACAAATACAACCCTTCCTCGAGTGTGACTTTCTCAAGGAATCCTTCCCTGCCTGCTATACTGACAGTTACCACCCCTCTGCCCTGCATTACCCTGTCAGCATTCCCTATTCTACCTCCTGCTTAAAAAAAAA
>NW_012154951.1:908347-911641 GCF_000956105.1 Propithecus coquereli | reverse complement strand
GATAGATCTATATGGCTAGATCTATCTATACCTCCCTATTGAGAGAGAGAAAGAAAGAGAGAGACTCACATAGGCCCTTCAGGCATTTGAATTTGTAGTTTCTGCCCTAGAAAATAACATAATTTGTCTATGGATAGACCTGTTATTTTGTTTGTGAAAATACCTTAAAGGGCCTCAGATTATACAAGGGTAAGTCCAAGGGCTAGCCTAAAATGAAAAGCAAAAGACGGAAAGAGTTGAATTGTTTTGCATAATAAAGTGACAAGGATTTAAGTTGACCCCTGGCAGTTCAAGAAAAGTTTGGGGCCCTGGAATTTGGTAAGAAATAGGGGACTACAAAGGTTATTAAAGGATGATGTCCCAAAGAAGCAGGCTGAGACCTAAGAGGAGAATTAGGAGGAGGAGGAGGAGGAGGAGGAAGAGGAGTAATAAGAATAATCATAATAAAACCTTAGAGGAGGGAAGGCCCAGGAAGTAGAACTTGTGGAAGAATACAATTATTTGGATTTTTTTTTTTTTTTTTGGTTTGGTTTTATCAATAAGGATCTGGCTGAGAAGAGAAATTTGTAGCAGAAGAGATAAGAAACTGCAGGCTCTCCTCCCTCAGGAATGCTCAGAAACCATAGCAGCAATGTTGGACTTCACCCAGAAGACTGAAGTAAGGTTGCCTGAATGTTAAAGGAAACTGTGACCCCAGAAGATTGGAGTATATGGGGGCACTAGGTTACAGGGTTTGCAGTGCTTTGAGAAAGTAAAGAGCTGCTTCTCCTCAGATTGATTTTGGCACTCTTACTTGTTCTCCCAGTATGGACATTTTAACAAATAACCCTTTTGCTGTCAACCTGTTTTATAAACACCTTTCACTGTCAACCTATCCTATAAATATCTGGGCAAAGAAAGATCAATCCCAATTGGCTTTGATCATTTTTCTTCATGGCACTGTGTTCCGGGGGCATGGTATGAGATCACCCTAGGCTCTATAACACCTGCCTTTGTGGATATTTTCCAAACTATGTCCCCTGGAATGTGTTTGGAGATGGATTCTCATTATCGCCAAATCAATAGTCAATTACCACTTTTAAAGGATCTCAACCGGTGTTTGTATTTCCTTGAGAAAATAGAATTAGAATAAGTAACAATGGTTAGCACTTACTGGGTGCCTATGAGCCAGACAGTCTCTCAAGTAACTTAGTGTTAGCTATCAAATGTTCCTAATACCCTATGAGGTTGCTGCTGTTCCTATTTCCATTTTTTTGATAAAGAAACCCACGTGTGTGGAAGTGAGATATTTTGAACAAGGTATCATAGCAGTGGTCAGTAGCAGAGTTGAAACATTAACTCCAGCAATCAGGTTTCGCTCTGAACCTATACAACATCTTGATAAAATAATTTTTGGTTATTGGAAACAGTACAGTTTTTGATAATTTCACTTTGTCATTTTTAAGCCCTAAACGTTTAAGAAAGCACCTTCGCTGTTTTGTCAGCAGTGGTCAGGAATGAATGTGCTCAAATTTTGGCCTTTGAGAGCTTAAGTTACTGAATACACGTGAAAATGCTGTCCATGGGAGTTTGGGGGCTGGAAGAACTTACTTTCGCTTCCTCCTGGATTACCCCTGGAGCAATTTAAGACTTCTAGGTAGGACAGACTTTTAGGTGTTTTTGCCTAGATACAAGATTCTCATGCTTATGTTCTACTACAGTGACAAATGATTTAAAAACTAAGATAATTGGCAAAAAGGTGAACAAACTAGGGAGAATGACTGGGAAGGATTCTTGAAGAATATTTGAACACTTAAAAAACATAGACTTTCTCTGTGAATTACACAGTACAAATGCTTTTATTTTCTTCAAAACATGGCTCTAAAAAATTTTAAAAAGATTGATTTGGATGAGGAGATTTAGTTTAGAATGACTGTCATCTAATTTGAGTGATTCCTATTAACTGTGGTTTCTGTCATTTAGGAAATTCTCACTTACTCATTTGATGTGGTGAGAGCCAGCTTTTCATGTGGGAGATTTTGGTCCGCTTGTGTCTTGTGCTATGGGAAGCTCCAGCCCCTCCGTTTTCTTTGTCTTGAGCAAACTCACCTGCCAGTTTCATCTGTAACCTGTTACCCTGGAGTGGTCAATCCTGACCTAACCAGTTGTATGATCTGTTGTGAAGAATTGGAAGAACCCGGTCTGTTATAGAAGCTGTCTTATAGTAATGTGCACATACTGCATGTGAGAGACAAAGAACATAGTGGTTTATTCTAGTGATTTATATCAAGAATTTATGAGATGGAAGTTGGTATACCTGCTCCACAGCCCCCACCCATGGTAAAATTTTTTATGAAGGGTAAGACCCATTCCTACTTCTAACATTGGGTGAATTATTTAAATGAACCTCTCCTCCAATTTGTAGCACTGAATTCATTACATGTAATTCAACAATGTATTGCACTTCTATTATTTGCAATGTGTCATGGCAAACTGTGGTTTATTTTATCGTTTTAAATTTAATCTGGTGAGGAAGAAAGACACATACTTAAATAATTCCGATACAAGTTAATACAATAATAAAGTTGAAAGCACTATAATAAAGAATTCTAGACTGAGCTATGGAATTCATTTTGAATAGGGATGGACTTAGATTGGGAGTTTTACTCTTTTTCATAAGTTTGGTATTTTTGTTGTGATTGTCATACATGGATAGGGACAACATATTCTATACCTTCTTTTCCTCTTCCATTTCTCTGAACCCTTCTTCTAGCATCCTGTATGCCTTATGCATGTGGCCATTCTTACTCTTTAGGTGTGGGTTCTTTAAATGGAGGAGACTAATGACTTTCCTAGTTCTGTCTCTATGCCATGGCCAGACATGCCCCATTTGGGATGTTTGAGTTGTAGATGGGAGCAGTAGCTCCCCACTGATATTATGGCAAAGAACAATAGCCTTATTTAGGGTAGTAGAGCTGCTCTGTGCTTCTCTGTCTGAATAAACACAAAGGTCCTGACCCTGGCCCCCCTCAGAGAACTGGAGGAGGAAATTTTACACAACAAATTTCAATTAGTGGTGCTAACGGAGAAGACTTGCTGTGAACTGCCTGAATCCAGGGAAGATTTGCAAACAAAGTCTCAGTTCATGTTATTTGTACCAATTTCAATTTAAGCTGCTGATTAACTGTATGTTTTTACACATGTAGAAAAACAAATTATTGCAATTACCAAGCCTTAGGAATGTAACTCCGCAAGCTTTATTTAAAACCACATAGCAGCTGTGGCAATCATTTCAACAACAACTCTTCTAGTCTC
>NW_012154951.1:893192-898687 GCF_000956105.1 Propithecus coquereli | reverse complement strand
CAAGGATATGGTCCAAGCCACTTCTTGGGGAGGAGACTTCACAGTAGAGGGAAGGACAGATGAAAAGAGCTCACAGGTGGGATTCTGCCTGGCCATAAACAAGGAGTAGCAAGATGTTCAAGAAGGCTGGATTGCAGTGAGAGAAAAGAGAGAAGAGATAGACTCAGAGCCAGATCAAGGATCCCTGGTGAAGATGGGGTTTGACTCTGAGTGAGATGAGATGTGGTAAGAAGATTCTTGAGCAGAAGAGTAACATGATCTGATCCATGTTTTGAAAAGATAACTTGGGCTATTGTTTGTCGATCAAGAATGGAAGGAAGAACACTAGTTGGAGCCCAGTGTAAGAGTCCAGGTGAGAGAGGGAGGCTTTGGACTGGATAATAGGAGTGCAGCTGGCGAAAGCAGACTCTGGGCATATTTTCAAAGCTTGAGTTGAAGAAATTTGCTGGTAGATTGTATATGAAGTGATAAAAAGATGACTCAAAGATGACTCTGATGTTTAATTTGACTTTTTAATTATTGTATAAATTTTCCAAAATCTTGTATCCTTAGAAAACAGTGAATTCTGTTAAGCTAAAGTCTATTATATAGTTATACTTGAAAAAAAATCTTTAAGGAAATAGTTATATTTTGTAATATATGAAATATGAAAAGTCTTGCTAGAGTGAACCTGTGTAACCACTGAAGAGACAAGATAGGTTCTAGTACTTTACAGCTCAAATAATTGATGACAAAATACTCAATCTTTAATATCTACGTGCATCTAACATCTGCCCCAATTTTGATATTCTTGAACAGTTTGTTCTCTGTTGGAAAATACAGTTGCCGTTTCTAGCACTGAGGATTGTAGAATGAGGTAGCAGTTGGCTGGGTGGGAGGAATAGGCAGCTTTGGGGGTAAGAAAGAACATCAGAATTCTCTATACAGAGAAGAAATTATTCAGTATCAAGATTTAGCAAAATAAAAGGATGATTATTTGTAGACTTTTACACTAGCACATTATCAGAGCCACATCTATGCCTATGTCCATATCTATAGATCTACATAGGGTGTGTGTGTGATTTCAATTGTGCATACGGACATCTGTGTTAAGATCAGAGGTCTAAACTTCCTTTAAGAACAAAATATTTTACCTGATTTTTTTTACTGTCAGTAGAAATCTGAGAGTATATATGATAAGCCAGTTACTTTAAATATGCTTAAAATATCCTGGTAGAACTCAAACTCCACTGTTCAAGTTTCAAACTTCAAGCATATTTAGGTGAGATTAAATAATTGTATTCTTTTAGCACAGAATAGGAAAAAAGTCAATAACTTATTTAAAATTATAGTTATATCAAACATGAAACATTTTAAACCCTTCTAAATTCTTGATAAAAGCTATCCCTTGATCATAAATACATGAATTTTTAAATTATGTTTGAAGCAATACCCTTTTCAATCAATGTTCAGATACAAATTGAGATGATTTCTTAGGTAAATGAGAGCACTATTCTTCATAAGTGGTTAGTCTAACAGCACTTTAAAGGCCAATTAAATGAGGGAAAGTGGTCCTCAAAGGACAGCAAGCCAGTGGCAAAGGTTTGTCAAAAGTCTGTCTTTCTTGAACATTCTACTTGCACAAAAATCCAGAAATTTTTTGTTTTTTGCCAAATGTACATAGACGTGACTAGTTCAGAAATTTTTACCAAGTTGGCAGGAGGTTGTTTATTTATGTTTGGCTGGTAGCCATGAATACTCATTTTGGTCTTATACGCTATGTCCAATAAGATTCCCTTATCCAAGAGCAGTGATTTCCAGAATCTTCTTTGTGTCTGATGTTGCTTTGAGAGCTGGTTACAAGAAACAGGATAATCCTATGTAATCCTATCTCTCCTTCTCAACTCCTACACTGTTTTATTATAACATAGTGCTTGTTTTTCTAAATGTTCAATATTTTCTAAATTTCATGCCTAATAACTACAAACAACCAGTACCTTGTAAGAGTATGGCTTAGAACACCCTCCTTTCAGTTATCGGTTACAATAACTTTAGGTAAGTAACTTGCCTTAAAACTATAACCAATAGGATTTTCCAAATGCCGTTACAGGAAGACAAATTAATTGATTCTGATTTATGAGAAAAAATTTTGAAGCTGTATTAAAAATTTGCTTAAAAAGAATGTTAATAGCAAATTATACAATCAGTAATAGTAGCAAGTTAACTTGCTTTTAATTTCTCCTTATTATAAACTATATACATTAAAAATGCCAGTGTGCTTTTTATTAATTTTTATTGCAATATTGTAGTCAACATTTTGAGTTGAACCCTTCATTGCATAACTATAATTTCTGCTTAAATTCTATAGAGAATTAGGGAATTAAATGAGACAGAAATTGGGCCACTAGAGTTTTAAGTTAAATTACATTTCAGAGAAATCTGAGACACTTTCCTTTTTTTCTTGTGTTAGTGATCAGTCCGGAAAATGACAAGAAAAGTGTTTCTCAGAGTTAGGAAAAATTAAATTCTTTATTTTTCCTACCCATTTTTCTTCTTTGTTCTGCTTTTACACTCCAAATATCCAATTATGGAAGTGAGACCATGACAAAATTTGATGAGACATTACCTCAAATGTCTATAAAGAGAGCCACTCATAACTTTATATCCTTCTACAAGAACCCTCAAATAAATTTAATTCCCATTTGGGGATATTCCTCAAACCTAGTACTAAGTGTTTACTAATTATTCTAGCATCCTGCATCTGATCAGATACACAGTGCAGGAGTCATAAATGTATACTGTCCCAAGGAGCCAGCCAGCCTATAAAGGAGCTGAGCTCCTCTGGTGATATTTCAGCTGCGTGATTCATTGCCCCACCTGAAGTGACAACACAACAATAGTGAGTGGAGAGACTATGGCAAAGGAGACAGTGCCTGTCCTTTGCCAACGGGGCAGCCAGTCGTCGGTTCCAGCAGAGTGTGGCCATGTGGGAATGATGGCCCACTATTGCCAGATACGTCAAGTCAGAAATCTCATTTTAATGGAAACGTTCTGATTTTTTTCAATATGAGTAATTGATTTAAATTTTAAAAGAAATTATTTGGGCTAGGAGGCCTCATTGACAATGACTGAAGGGAAAATCCAACTAGAGTTTTATAGTAATTGTGGTAACTACATGGAAGATGGGGGAAGAGGGGCAAGATCAGAAGCAGGAAGATAGTTTTGGACTAACTGGCCAGATGAATTATCACTGTGGTAAGTACTGGGGCAGCGGAAGGAGTTCCGGAGAAAGAATAAAGGGTGAGCTAGTTACCTGCAGGAGAGAGAACAGGCAGGACCTAGAAGACATTGTGTTTAGATAAGAGCTTGTAGAAGAAAAGAAGTTTCAAGTTTCTCTAGAGTCCCAGGAAAAAGAAACTACTGGGGCTCAGGTGGAATGTGCATATTTTTAACAGTAATCTGAAATCCAATTATCTGTCTTCCACAAGTGCAGACACCACTCCTGCGCACACAGAATAATTATACCATGTATGGGCTCCGTTTTGATTTTTCAATCAAAGGATGCATGGGTACCGTTGCTACATTTGCTTGAAAGGTCACGGCTTCAGTGGTTTAGAGGCTGGAAAGCAGGATGAAAATAGAATGCCGGAATGATTGTGTAAAACAGATAGAGGAGAAGCTAACAGAGGTCAGTATTCAGTCACTGCCAGGAGAGAAGAATGAGAGAGGCAAAGCCAGGGACTGAAAACTCATATGCAGACTATGATGTAAGAAAAAGGGGAAGGGGCAGGAAAGCTCTAATTCTCCCCATTCCGAGTTAGCTTGATACTGAAAACTGAACAACTGATGGCTTTCTATTGAACTCCCTGTAGAGGGAATATTCTGTCTACTACTTAAAGATGAAATTTAAATGATCTTTGAAATCCTGGGGGTATATATTGTCTCTATTTGAAGACAAGAATAAGAAGATTTGGCAGGGGGAAAATGATAGCACAGGGAAGAAAAAGCAATAGTCATGTCAATTCAAAGGTATTTATTGGACACTGTCACATACAAGAGAAGGACTTGATGATCCAATATTGATTGACACATAGTCCAAGCTCTCAAGACAGATAAACATTTAAGTAACTAATAGTAATAAAATAGAACACATATTACAGTAGCTGTCTTAGAGAGATTGAGCTTCTGAGTCCAAGGGACAGACAGATAACCAAATAACAATGTCCAGTGGTTGGAAACAATTTCCAGTGGTTCCAGTTATTTCCAAAAGAGATGTCATGGCTAAACACAATTGCACAGAATATGGTTTGGGAGTCAATTCTAACAAAGATTAGAGATGACTGAAATTTCTCAAAGAGAAAATGTAAAGCAAAAGCATGGTGCACCAAGGGTGGATCCCAGAAGATTCTTGAAATCTGGTAAGCAGGAATTTACTAGACTCACACAGGGTAGGTAGCACCTTTATCATTCTTTACCTGTACATTGAGGGGAATTTAAGCCCTTGGAGTCATAAACACTCAAAAAAATCAAGGCCTATCTATATTTGGGGATGATGAAGGTAAAGTTAAACATGACATGGATAGCAAAAGAGGTCCAAACACTACTCTGCAATTAAACTGGCATGACCCGGGCAGCAGTTTGAAATTCAACATAATTCCAATTTAATAGAGAGCACATGTCATGTTTGTTTTTTCCATTCTTCAGATACTTCACTTAGGATAATGGTCTCCTGTTTCATCCAAATTTTACAGAAGGCATTTAGTCATCCTTCTTCATGGCTGAATAATATTCCATGGCATACATATACTGCATTACAAATTAGGCAATTCTAATCCTGAGTCTCCAGGATTTAAATGAGTTGGACTAAAATGGCTCAATTTCTTCAAATGTAGAGAACACAAAGAAACCTGCTCGATCTTAATACTGTCCTTGAAGGAATGTTTTTTCCTAATTCAATGAGGCAAAGCTTTAGTAGCAAAAAATGTTCTTCAAGAAAGGCTTTGCAATTGCATGTAAAAAGCATTCTCTAAGTTACTTATCACTTAGGTAATGATGTCCTGATTTACTTCTGCTTTTGTGGGGAATTGTTTCAGTAAGAACATTGTGGTTCCTTTATTTTAGTGAGACAGGTGAAGAATTTTGAAATCATGTACTGAGTGGATTAAAGCAAAGGTGTACAATAAAGCTTTTAGAATTCTAATTAAAGATATAATATGGAATATGTGGATGAATGAATGAATGAATGAATCACTCAATCAATAAATGCTATGGATTGGCTCCATACGAAGTGAGCTTGGATGCTTCAGGTATGATGCTGAATTACTGACGTGACTCTCTGAGCCTCGGGAGTGCTGGGCTCACGCCACAGGATGTGGTATTCTCTATTGGCATCACACTATCTCTAATTAGGGAGCCTTTAAGCTTATGCTTACTGTGCTAGAAAACCATGACCTAAATCTACCCTATTAACAAATAGAGTTTCTCAGGTTGTTTGTTGCTTTGCTCTGCTGACATTC
>NW_012154951.1:889906-892407 GCF_000956105.1 Propithecus coquereli | reverse complement strand
CAATTCTGACTCAGCTCAAGTAGTTTGATCTTAAAGCTTTGGAATTAGCCTGTTTTGGGATTTTGGGCAAGTTACTTAAATCTCACTCACCAAGACTCAGTTTCTTTATCTTTAAAATCTATAATAATGTTATCATAATATCAACTAAGATTTATGAGCACTCACTATGCTCAAGATATGATCTTGCATACTTTACGTGTACATCTCATTTACTGCTCATGTCACCAGCCTCATAGTGTAGGAATCATCTTTCCCATTTAACAAGTGAAGAATGGAAGACTTAGAGTGGTCATTTTTTTTGAGAAGGATGAAATATTAATACTTCGTAAAACATCTGTTGTCTTACACTAAAGAGGGAAGACTTAACTTAGAAGTATTTCTGAGGAGCATGCAAAGTCCAGTTAAAAAAACATTCATGGAAAGGAATCAAGTATGTACTAGAAAACTCCAAATCGCACATTAGAAATCAAAAGTACCAGATGCTTGAGAGGAAAACAACGAAAGAATTGAGGCCTGAATACTCCAAACTCTTCATTGGTGATGCTTCAATTATTACAGGACTGGATCCCACAATGGAGATCGGCTCTAGGACTGACAGGAAAGGAAGAGGGACTTTGGGTGGAGAAGGTCCAACGTGGCCTATAGGATTTAGAACCTCCTACAAAGTTCTTGGTATTTATATACAAGAGCACTCGGTCCATGAGGCAAAGGCATTATATGTAACCAAAATGTTTGTACCCCCATAATATTCTGAAATTAAAAAGAAAATAAAAGAGTAAATGTGACTATACCTAATGGGTGCTGTGTGCACTGTCTGGGGGATGGACACACTTGATGCTCTGCCTCAGGTGGGGCAAAGTCAATATATGTAACTAAACATTTGTACCCCCATAATATGCTGAAATAAAAAAAAAGAGTAAATGTGAATAAAAAGAATGGATGTAAAAATGAAAAATAGTTTAATAAAGTAAATAGGTTTAACAAAAAAAAGAAAATACTTGTGGAAAGAAAAGATGTGATTATTGTTGTATAAATCTGTTGCTTTTCATGCTGACGTTAATAAAAAAAAGGAAAATTTTTTCAGGTACAAATTTTGTATCAGGGTATCATTGTTGGTCTTCTGCACAAAGAAATCTGCCTCCCTACTCAAGAGTTTCCATTTCACCAGCAAAGACAGCAACTCCTGCCGATTCAAAGCTAATTTTGCAATCTCCAAATACAGTCACCGGGATCACAGGGCCCACCTAACGTAGGTAGGCAAGCTGGCCTGAAAAATAAACAGACAATGCTGGCTGAGTGCTCTGAAACTTGCATAACTGGAAGAAGTCAGAGAAAAACATGCTAGAAATTTGCGACTACTTCCGTATTATGTATAATTCCATCTTCCTTTTAATCATTTAATGCTGCTTGTATTTGAATACAGACAGGATTACTCCCAGGTCCGACATCTTAGTCACTCTTCTATACTGTGCTTCCTTATCTCTATGAACTTATAATAAAGTAATGGAAAGTCAAATGTTTAAGACAGTGTTTATAGCAAGTGCTCAGTAGTGGTTAGCTGGTATTCATGTGGTTATCATCTGCATCTTTCTGACACTGAAGGAACCATCTCTGGCAGAAAGAGGTACCTCCTTCTCTGTTTCATGGTATCTTTTTTAATTTTTTTTTATTTCAGCATATTATGGAGGTACAAATGTCTATGTTACTTACATTGCCCTTGCTCCCCTCTTCCCTCCCGAGTCAGAGCTTCAAGCGTGTCCATCCCCCAGACGGTGAGCATCACACTCATTATGTGTGCATATACTCATCCCCTCCTCCCTCTTCCCATCTGCCCGACACCCGATACGTGTTATTCCTATATGTGCACTTAGGTGTTGATCAGTGAAACCAATTTGCTGGTGAGTACACGTGGTGCTTATTTTTCCATTTTTGGGATACTTCACTTAGTAGAATGGGTTCCAGCTCTATCCAGGAAAATACAAGAGGTGTTATATCACCATTGTTTCTTATAGCTAAATAGTACTCCATGATATACATATGCCACATTTTATTAATCCACTCATGCATTGATGGGCACTTGGGTTATTTCCACATCTTTGCAATTGTGAATCGTGCTGCTATAAACATTTCGAGTGCAGGTGTCTTTTTCAAAGAATGTCTTTTGTTCTTTTGGGTAGAGGCCCAGTAATGGGATTGCTGGATCAAATGGTAGATCTACTTGTATCTCTTTAAGGTATCTCCATATTGCTTTCCACAGAGGGTGCACTAGTTTAGCATCTCTGGTAGAAAGAGGTCCCTCTTTCTCTGTTTCATGGTATCTTTATTATAGCACTCATCACACTTTAATTGTTGGTTGAACTCTTCCTTGCCTCCTTCAGCCTTTAAGGGCTTTACGATCAAAGACTATGCCCAGCACATTGTAGGTGCAGAGTACATGCTTATTAAATTGAAACAAAATATATTTAGCTAGATTCATTTATTTTTCTAATAGTACTTTGTGT
>NW_012154951.1:885861-887376 GCF_000956105.1 Propithecus coquereli | reverse complement strand
AAATTGAATATAAATTCAGATAATCATTACCGTCATTTTGTATAAGTATTGTCATGTCTGATACTGATTAATTTTGCCCCAGACAGCAAAATAAAACATAGTGATCAGTATTTATGATTGATTTATTTCTGCTGGGATGGTATAAGTGTACAATGATGAGAGCCAATTTTTGCTGCTGATCAAATTCTGTGAAACAAAATTGCAATGATTGTTTTGTTTTTAAGTGAGTTTCTTCTGTGGCATTCAGGTTGATTTGCAGTTAGATTATAAAGATATGCTCTTGGGACAGAAACAGACACAGATTAAAAAGAAAGCCACTTATAGGAGAAATTATGTGCTAACACAATGGTTCATCTTAAAGTTCTCTCTTTATAATGCTCCCTTTCAAGGTATGCATAATTGATATTGACATAAGTGTTCTCCTATTCTTTTTGCACTGCTAAAAGAAAAGGGTCGATAAGAATTCAGAATAAAGACACAAGATTGTACAACAGAATTAATCCTGTTCCATTTCATGAAATACCACTTTCACTAGAAATGAATATTTTCATTGCTAATGAACTGAGACAGGCAGGTAGACTGAAATATTTCTCTTATTTTGTGTTTCTCATAAGGGATGATTCCAATGGTTAGTAAAAACACAACAAAGGTTTGGCATATGCCAATCAGCTATTCCAATTACCATAGTTTTTTCAGAGGAAAATATATATATGTGCATATATATGTTATATATGAGAGATATACAGGTGATATATATCCTAGATATGTGTAGATCACAAAGTAACCCTTTTCTTTTGTAGCATTTTCTCTTTGAGTACTATTCAATTTTAGAACCCACATGTATTCTTATCGCCCTGTGATACTTCTTGCCAGAGTGAAAATATTTTTCCTGCCACAACCTGATTGCATGTTTTGGCTAATATTTACCGAAAATAATTTAAAGAATGAGTTCAATAAGGGTGCTCGTGTGGTGGGTATCATCTGAAATCCAACACACAATGTTTACCTCCAATGATGATCAGGAAGCTCTCCATTGGAGGAATCAGGCCCTTATAGATAAATTAGAGCAAACCTTAGAGTTTGTTAAATAATGTAAGTGATAATGAGGGTGATTATAGATTCTTCTTATTGAGTACTTTTTGTCTTCATAAATTCCTGTGGGAAAGGTGTTAATATGTCCCTTTTATGCATAAGTAATCTGATTCTAAGAACACTTAAATATCTTTGCTGGAAGTCATGCATCTGGTACGTGATGAAGTTAGAATTTGAACTCAGCACGGCCTGGTTGCCAAGCTATGTGTTCTGTTTGTTTTAAGCAGCTGCCTCTATTTCCAGTTCCAAGGTCAGTCCAGACAATTCTTCCCGAACACCTACATCTGCTGGATCCTCGTGTGGAAGGCAGGTGGTGCCACAGGCTTTTCATGAAGGGTGAATGCTTCCTTTTTCAAGAAGCACAGAGAATTAATTCATTAAGTGGAACTTGAGAGGCTACTCAAATACCTGAGCTGCGGGGAA
>NW_012154951.1:883667-885811 GCF_000956105.1 Propithecus coquereli | reverse complement strand
GATTTCCACCTGCCCTTGGAAAAGGTACTAGTTGACTGAATAAAATAGATTTGCATATTTGAAACAAACTATTTCTTAAAGTAGGCCTCTTTCTTTCAAAAAGAAAAATAAGCTCATCTCATGGGCTGTAATAATACACAATGCCATCATGGCAGATAAAACTCTTCAAATGTACATGTGGTTTTGTTTATCACGATACGCTAAAAATTCACGATGATGGTCTCATTGAATTTTCCAAAGGTTTCTTACTATACAGAAGTCTATGAACACACACACATACGCATGCACTCCATCATGTTTAGTATATTAATTTAACTGTAATTTTCTTTTTTTATGTCTAGACTCTTTATACTAAGAGTGTGCCTTGGACAGCGTAGAGACATGAAATGATTAACTCAAAAGCAAAAAGATTTTTAAGGCAGAGTTGAGATGAGAATCCTGGTATCTTAATACCTTGTCAGTGTTTTCCTCCTTCTTCACCCATGCACCCATCTGACATCGAAAAACAAAAATAAAGCTTGGAGGTTCAGGTTGGCATTTTTGAAATATTAATGTATGTGGGGTAAATGTATGGGCTTGGAATCACAGACACCTGAATTTGAATTCTGAGTGTGATTTTCAGGAAGGCTTTCTGGGCACTGATTTCCTCATGTGTGTAACTGTAATGTGAGTGCCTTCTTGTGGGACTCTCAACCCTGCTTAACCGTCCTTTCATCCCTCCCTGCACTCGTAACTGCGGTGCCCTTCTCTCTGTTAGGCAGGATCTGAAATTTAAAAGATCAACGCATTTCATCTTTATTTCCATCTTCTTTTTTTTTCCTCTCTCCCTAAACGTGGGTATCACTCCTCCCTCCATAACAGCGAGGTTATCATGTTCTCTCACAGTACTCTCAGTGTGTTTTTTTTTTTCGTATGTCATCGTGTTCTGTGTTAGTCTGCCCTGCGAGACTATAAGCTTCATGATGATCAGGGACTTTGTCTGCTTCATTCACGGTTGCCAAACAATCAGTTTTGAATCTTGCACAAATGCTGAGTGCACATTTAACGAAGGCATATGTAGTGTTTGGGCTAAAAGTCATGTGCACCAGAGCGTGCCTGCCCATGGAATCAATGAGCGCAAGTGAATGGCACCATCCCCAGTTTCAAGATCATCTTATCTGGATCAAACTGAAATGAAACCATCTTATTTAACATTATTTTAAATGTTTCAAAATGAAAAGAGCATAGAATTAAAATTAAATGCGCCACCTTAGTCGATTTTCTGTTGCTTATAACAAAAAACCTGAAACTGAGTAATTTATAAAGAAATGGAATTTACTTCTTCAGTTATGAAGGCTGACAAGTCAAAGGTCAAGGGGTTGCATTTGATGAGGGCCTTTTTGCTGTCAGGGACTCTCTGCAGACTCCAGGGGTGGCACAGGGCACCACATAGCAAGGGGCTGGGGGTACTAGCTCAAGTCTCTTCCTCTTCTTATGAAGCCACCAGTCCCACTCCCATCATAACCCATTGATCCATTAATCCATGAATGGATTGATCCATTCACGAGGCCTGAGGCCTCAGGACCCAAACACCTCTTAAAGGCCCCACTTCTCAATATAGCCACACTGGGGATAAAATTTCAAACTGAGTTCTAGAGGAGACAAATATTCAAACCAAGCCATGAGCCCTACAACAAGGTTACCACATCATCCAGATTAGTAATTAGTTAAAAATTATTCAGTAGTATCTCTCAGTTGCTGAGGTATGAAGATCCTGCTTGACAGCTTTGGACTATATTATTGTTGGTCTGGATGATGTTATTTTATAAATCCCAAACAACTGCCAAATATAAAGATGTCTAAAATGCCTTTAAAATTATTTTTTAATTTAGGTTTTGGAGATATTTGCGGTTTTTTAAGTTTTTCTATCTCACAAAATAATTACTGTCTTTTTAATTTACCGTTTTAACCATTTTAAATGTGGTGTAGGTATGCTGGATTAGGATTCAGAATACGTAAATTCTAGACCCACTTTGCTGCCAATGAGATTTGTCATTGTAGTTAAATTTAAATTTCTTATCCTTTCTAAGCTTAAGTCTTATCTGTGGAGGGAACAAAAAAGGTATTTGCTATAAGCTCTCCCTCTCTCCCAGTGCACACACACA
>NW_012154951.1:880389-882053 GCF_000956105.1 Propithecus coquereli | reverse complement strand
AGGCTTTTCATGAAGGGTGAATGCTTCCTTTTTCAAGAAGCACAGAGAATTAATTCATTAAGTGGAACTTGAGAGGCTACTCAAATACCTGAGCTGCGGGGAAGTTCAACCTTTTCAATTATCTAGAGTGAGACTTCCCACAATGTTAAACCTCTGAATGGTGCCAAACTCAGAAGAGAAACACGGACAGCAAGCTCCTCTGCGGCGATTCTGGACAGAATCAAGTCAAATAGCTGAGATGAAGTCAAGATCTGAACATTCCAACCAGCATGCTACAGTGGTTCCGCTATGGATGAAAAAGGAAAGGTGGACTTTTGTTGCTAGTGAAGAGATAATGACCAATTAAAAAAATAAAACTGAGCAAAGAGAGACAAAGAAGAAAATCTGAGAGAGAGAGGGAGAGGGAGAGAAAATGGAGAGACATGCATAACAAATAGAAGAGAAAGTGAGTTGATGGCAGTGTCAGAGAGGTAAGAGAAGGTGACATACTTTGTATGAGGGGTGACAACAGGGTGTCAAGTGACAGCTATTCTAAGAGCAGAAAAAAAATCTCAGCCTAAGGCAAGAAATCATTTCTGAGTCTAAGAGAGAGGCAAGGGACCAAAGAACAACTTAATTATTAGAGATAATATTGCTAAATCTTTTCATAATATTTACTAAGTACTTCCACATGTGATACTTCATTTAATCTTCACAACAATTCTGTGTAGTAGGTTAAGTGGATATTTCAGTCTTTCCTTTAGAAATATGGAAACCTAATGTCTGACATATCCAGTTTCTAGAATAAGTGGTGGAGCTGAAACAAGAAAATGGGTGTTCCAGCCCCACCCAGTTTTTCCCACCGTGCACTGCTGGCCTCATTTTGTGACGTTCAAAGTACATCTACCATAGCATGGATTTGGCGCATATGCTTAGGGGCATTTAGTTACTGGGCTAGTCTGGTCTTCATTTGAAATACCCCCGAGGGATAAAGGTAAGTCCAGAGTACAGGCACTGAATGTATTTAAACTTTTGCATTTTATTAACGAGCTAGTCAGGGTACATCCATTATAGAAGAAGGATCAGGCACAGCGGAAAAGGTAATATTTCTATTATTATAACTTGGGTGGTTATAGAGGGTGATGAACTGAAAATTCAGGACCTGTGGCCTTTGCCATAGAAACACAAAGCCACACTGACTCAACCTGCAGCATATACAAAGGATGATCTCGATAAAGAGGGTTGCCAGTAACAGTGGTCATCTGCTGTTCCCATCTGCCCAGCATCTCTCTCCCTCCTCATGTTCTTGGTTGTGAATACAGTAGGTGGGGATGACCCATCTCCTCTTTTCTACCCAACGGGGATTGGCATATGCCCTGTACTGGGCCAGTGTTCTCTTTGGCTACTTTCTGCCAGAGTAAGTGGAAAAAGCTGTTGCTTTCCACAGGTATTGCTCAGATGGGTGTGGATCTGAGATTGGCAGCTATCGTTTTATTCACCTCATGTAGGGAGCCTGACAGAAAACTCAGGACAGCCAGAGCCCATGGCCCAATTGCCGAGCACCCAGCAGATAGAATCAGCCAAATCCTGGGACTTTTCACAGGAGGTAACAAATAAATCCTCAAGCTACTGTGAGTTGAGATTTGGTCACTCTATAAATCAGAGACATATACAATACAGGGATC
>NW_012154951.1:879659-880339 GCF_000956105.1 Propithecus coquereli | reverse complement strand
TCTATTATTATAACTTGGGTGGTTATAGAGGGTGATGAACTGAAAATTCAGGACCTGTGGCCTTTGCCATAGAAACACAAAGCCACACTGACTCACCTGCAGCATATACAAAGGATGATCTCGATAAAGAGGGTTGCGAGTAACAGTGGTCATCTGCTGTTCCCATCTTCCCAGCATCTCTCTCCCTCCTCATGTTCTTGGTTGTGAATACAGTAGGTGGGGATGACCCATCTCTTTTCTACCCAACAGGGATTGGCATATGCCCTGTACTGGGCCAGCGTTCTCTTTGGCTACTTTCTGCCAGAGTAAGTGGAAAAAGCTGTTGCTTTCCACAGGTATTGCTCAGATGGGTGTGGGTCTGGGATTGGCAGCTATCATTTTATTCACCTCATGTAGGGAGCCTGACAGAAAACTCAGGACAGCCAGAGCCCATGGCCCAATTGCCGAGCACCCAGCAGATAGAATCAGCCAAGTCCTGGGACTTTTCACAGGGGGTAACAAATAAATCCTCAAGCTACTGTGAGTTGAGATTTGGTCACTCTATAAATCAGAGACATATACAATACAGGGATCTTGCACATAATATAATAATAATAACTGACTCTGAGTGCATACTGTGCTATTAAACATTCCTCTTCAATCACTTAATCCTCACAACAATCCTATGAAATATATGTCAT
>NW_012154951.1:877793-878353 GCF_000956105.1 Propithecus coquereli | reverse complement strand
TATAAGTTTTACATGACGTGAGAGCCTTCATAAGGACATGAAGACCTAAGGAAACAGGTAAACCAGTATATTTTTTATGGTAGGTTTGATGAAGAGGTGGATAGTCATGGAGTATGACTGGACAAAGGAGATATGATTCAATGATATAATAAACTGGGGAGGGGGGATTAGCAACATTTATTTGTCCAGATTCTTCTCTATGTCATTTTGTCTTCAGAGATAGTATATTCCTTTCCTCTTGGTATAGGGAAGGCATCTCTAGAATGAGGGTCTTATGAGCTACTTTAAGAGAAGGTCAGAAAAATCCTTCCTAGGGTTTATGACCTGTTTTAGAGGAGAGGTGGGGGAGGTGGGAGTGGCCTGCCTGCTTTTGCTATATTCTCCAATGCCACCATGCTATACTTTGGGGTAGCATGTCGTGAACCCCATCAACCTGTGTTGTCTCATCATTGGTTTCCTAATCTGCAAAATGAGAATGAAAATATTGTCTCATAATGCTGATGGGAAGATTAAATGAGCTCGAATGTAAAATCTTTGACAAGTTCTCTTTAATATAGATG
>NW_012154951.1:876770-877743 GCF_000956105.1 Propithecus coquereli | reverse complement strand
TAATTTACATATTGCCTATGACTGCTTTTGTGCTATGCCAGCAGCGTTGTATGGCCTTCAAAGCCAAAAAGGCTTACTGGAGCTTTGCAGAAGCTGTTTGCCAACTTCGTCTTAGGATTATAAAGCTATGATATTGGGAAGCACTTGAAATGTTCATCCTAAGGAAAAAGAGTTAGTGCCTGGAAACAAACAGACAAATGTCTGTGTGTGTGTGTGTGGGGGGGGTGGTTAATCATTCTACCCATTATCAATATTGCTTCCTGGATTAAAATCATAAACCAATATTGCATCAAAATATGCAGCGTCCTTTTAGAACATTTTTTGTGACAAGTTCATACAATCCTCTCTCAGAAGTGATGTGGTGGATTATCAATTTTATTGTAACATAGAACACACATATTTTATTTAATAATAGGAAGACTTCATGAATACAGTGTCCTGTTGAAATATGTATTCTCATAAAGATAAAGAAGGAACACATTTAGGCTTGGGAATGAGGTTTTCTTAAAATACTTGTGTTATTCTAAAAACATAGTAATTCTTGGACTTCATTCATCCCATCAATGGACTTGGGGAGGGAAGCAAGATAAAAGAACTGCAGGTCAGCAGCAGAAAGATTATGATCCCTATTCTCCATTGTGCTGCAATATAGAAATTGCAGTTAGAATGGTGTGAACACATGATAGGCGAAGAAAAGAATATTCAAAAAAGTCCAAGTAACTCTGTATTTTGGAGTTTACTGTCAGAATTGTGTACTTATGCTGTTTGTTTTCAATTACCAACCAGTTTGTTTTTCTTATCTCTACATTCATAAATCCTACCTATGGATTTTATTTTTAAAAAAAAACATTTGCTGCATATAATATATACAAAACATGTATCTAATTGTGCAGGTTGAAGAATTATCATAAATGTGTCTGTGTATCCACCTTTAATCTCTCAGTCACTTTTTTCCCTGTCTTTTTAGGAAATA
>NW_012154951.1:875057-876260 GCF_000956105.1 Propithecus coquereli | reverse complement strand
ATGGTAGGTTTGATGAAGAGGTGGATAGTCATGGAGTATGACTGGACAAAGGGGATATGATTCAATGATATAATAAACTGGGGAGGGGGGATTAGCAAGGTTTATTTGTCCAGATTCTTCTCTATGTCGTTTTGTCTTCAGAGATAGGATATTCCTTTCCTCTTGGTATAGGGAAGGCATCTCTAGAATGAGGGTCTTATGAGCTACTTTAGGAGAAGGTCAGAAAAATCCTTCCTAGGGTTTATGACCTGTTTTAGAGGAGAGGTGGGAGAGGTGGGGGAGGTGGGAGTGGCCTGCCTGCTTTTGCTATATTCTCCAATGCCACCATGCCATACTTTGGGGTAGCATGTCATGAACCCCATCAACCTGTGTTGTCTAATCATTGGTTTCCTAATCTACAAAATGAGAATGAAAATATTGTCTCATAATGCTGATGGGAAGATTAAATGAGCTCGAATGTAAAATCTTTGACAAGTTCTCTTTAATATAGATGTTCAAGAAATGGTTTGGGGGATGGATATGCTTCTAGCTCTGACTCAAGTAGGGCAAAGGCAATATATGTAACCTAAACATTTGTACCCCTGTAATATTCTGAAATAAAATAAAATAAAATGAGGAAAAAAAAGAAATGGTAGCTGTTATTAATCGCAAAGTTTTACTTTTTCCATTCTCATAATAAATAGCAACAGCTATTGCATTAATTTATTTTTCAAAAGATGCTAATTGGCAAGGTGAATAATATTTCATAAAATTAATTGGTCTGATTAATCAATTAATATATTTCATAACATGTTACAAGATTTGAGGTCTTTCGCCTTCCTTTTATGAGGACTTGAGTATTATCTACTTGCAAGTAAGATAAAAGTGAAAAATTCATTTGAGGGAGTAAAAATGTTTCTTACTTTTGAGATATGTGTATGAAATGTTAATTTTTATTGAACATATATTGTTTGCCAGGGACTGTTCTAAGCACTTTACAATCAATTAACTCTAAATCCTTATGACATCCCTACAAGTTTGGTGGGATAGCTATCTTCACTTACAGATGAGGAAAAAGAATAGAAATGGCAGAGCCTGGAGGTAAGCCTAAGCTGTTTTACTCTCAACCCTTCACTCGTAATCGTTGTATAATGTCACCTCAAACTTAGAGTAATACTTCCAGTAATAACTCCTATTCAGAGACAAATATTACTTCTCAGAAAT
>NW_012154951.1:871673-873342 GCF_000956105.1 Propithecus coquereli | reverse complement strand
GGGGATAAATGCTGGTCGTTTTATGTTTTTGCTTCACTCTGCTAAAGATTCAAATCCTGGTGAAAAAGTACTCAGGTAATATAATTTCAAAACCTTTCTCATTTTTTGACCTGGGAAAGAAAAATTCTTTAACAACTCCACCAGCATATTATTCAGTGTGTGTGTGTGTGTGTGTGTGTGTGTGTAGCTTACCAAAATAAAATTGGGCTGCCATTATTGGGAAAAGGGAGATGTAAGTTGGTGAGAGGAAAACACAGATGTGCACCCATCATGAGCCACTTCAGTTTTGAAACATCAGTTCTCAATCCCTCTTGGCCTCCTTGACCATCACCCTCTTCCTCCTCAAAGTGCATATTCAGTAACAGCAGGGCACAGTGTGGAGATGAAGAACTGTTCTGCATGCAAAATGAAAGGCATCTGGAAATTCAGAGAGCAGCTTATGCAAAGTTTTTTACAGTGAAAAGAAGAAACAGAGGAGTCCCAGTAGCATGAGTGAATGCTTAGGTACTGTGGAGGGTCATAGCCAGAATGAAATTCCTCATGGTGGGGATGGTTCCTGGGGTTTTAGCACAGTTGTATCTAATATTGTATTTTAACTTGTTACCTGTATTTGGCATGCCCTAAACCTTCTCCATTATCCCAAATGTGCCCTACATGTCTTCTGTGCATAATGACACCTTCATGTTACTTTGGAATGGTGAAGGACCAGTGTGTAGTGAAGAGTACTTATAACAGAAGAAACCTCCACAAAGCCATGGAGTGTTGTTGGAAAGCAAGCTCTTGATCAGGGAATTTTAAGCTGTCCTGGAATTCATGAGAGTGGTAGGATAAGGGGTGGGGAGGGATAATTTCCATATTATTTGAGTTGGAGATTCAAGGTATCTTACTTGCATAATAACTTGTACAATAGCTCTTTGTCCTACAACTATTCTTCTTGTCCCACACAAAACTTGATTCCATCCTCAGTATCGGTTTACGTTCTTCAAGAAAGAATACACTTATGCCAAAATATGATATTCTTCTTTTCTTTTGTAGGAAAGATAGATGAAATGTGTCATCTCACATATATTACAGCATATTCTTGAAATACCTTGTTGGCATTGTTTTAACGTTCCTCTGGAAGACTTAAAGACATCTAACTCTAGGTTTTCATAGTCTGATTTATGGCTACATCACATGAATTTTAAGACAAATAAATCATTGTTAAATTTAAATAATAGCTTGTAAATTCTAACAGAATATGTTATTTATTAAACATTTAATTTTGATTTGTTATTTATTCAATTACATTTTCTACATGAATATAGATACTAGGCTATATAAACTTATATATGCTGATTGTCTTAAATTCAATAAAACTCACTTTTGAGAATATATAAATTTCAGTGAAGTGGAGCTTTTACCTTCATCATTTTATCTTCATTAAACTTGTTAAAGGCATATTTCCTTCTAAAGAATAATTTTAATGTGATTCAAAAAAAGCACAATTGTGTCCTCAAAAATGACCTTTTTTTGCTTCCTATATTTTAAGTAACTGAACTATTTGAATGAGGGACATTTATAGAAAGTCATGTACAATAGTAAATATATGACTAGGGTGAATAATCAAGAATTAAGATATGGCCGGGCGCGGTGGCTCACGCCTGTAATCCTAGCACTCTGGGAGGCC
>NW_012154951.1:845910-870443 GCF_000956105.1 Propithecus coquereli | reverse complement strand
CATAGGGGAAAAACGTGCCTACAGATAATTGGCCCAGTGCTGCCCAAAAGAATTTAAGACATTATTTTAATAGAAATATTGATGGAATTTCTTAGAAAAGCATTTTCACTAACAATGGCAGATGATAACTTTGGATTATTTGGGGTCCAGAAATTCAATTTATAAAATTTTCTTTCTGTCTTTGATCCATCTTAATTAAATAAATTTAAATTTTGTTAGCTAACTCATTTTGAACAACTTCTATGGACATATCATAATTTCATTATTTAATTATGCCTGAGAGGTCTTGGGGAGAAAGGGAAAACCTATAGAAATCCTCACAGTGGATAGTTGTCAAATTTTTGCCTGTTGGATATCTCTGTTTTTTTCTTGGTAATTTTATCCTAGCTTGTGTTTGGGTTTCCACACCTTCCCCACAAAACCTCTGTACTTTGGGAGAAGATAAGTCCAGCAAACTCCTGGATTAAGCCAGTGTATCAGATCGCAGTGCTGGTTACAGGGCCCTGGAACTAGTTGAATCCCAGGAGACCTTTGCTGGAGTCTTCTAGGAAGAAGCCCCCTTGCTTTTATGAGATAGTGACAAGAGACTTCCCATTTCTCCTTCATAACATCCTCCTTTCCTTTAGGGACTAGCTCTTTTTACAATGTGAAGTAAGGTATCATGTGACAAAATATTGTCAAATTAAAGACCAAGTTAACTGCAAATTTTCCAACAGCCATGTTTTGTGATCTTTTAAAAAAATATGTCTTTTTTCTTTTTTCTCGCAATGTACATTGAAGTAAAATAAAATGAAAAGAGTATAGACATCATTCTCTTGGGTTAAAACTTGGAAAAATAGGACATCTCTTGGCATCACTGAACACCTGGGTTTTCCCAGCGGGCTCTAGCTTCCCAATCACAGATAGCAGTGAGGCAATTATCTCCTTTCTCTGCTTTCTACTTTCAGGCAAAAGCTGTTGATGTACAATAATTGAGTTTTCCCAGGGTGTCTAAAGAAGAAAGGGCATGTCATCAAGAAGTGCAGCTGAGTCCTTCGTATTTATTTCTCTTTGTAATTTAAAAAAAAATGTTATGAAATAGGTGAACCATAACTGATATATAAGATAATCAAAATGAAAACCTGTGCACCCACTTCCCAGCTCAAAAAGTAAAACACTGCAGATAACTTAGGGACTTTCTGTGCGCCCCTTGCTGATTTCACAACCAGTCAACCTCCAAAGGTCACTGCCTTCCTGAATGTTGGTGTAATTTTGTCTTTCTTTTGCTTGTAGTTCTACCACCTGTGTCTGTATCCTTAAGCCAAATATTTTTAGTTTTGCTTATAGTTGAACTGTATAAGGTTAAATCATACTATATATGCTCTTTGTGACTGTTTTATCTGCTAAGTATTATGTTTTTGAGGTCAATCCATGCTGAAGGTATTACCTACAGTTTATTCACTTTCAGTTTTAAACTGTAGTGAATGAAATAAATATCTTATGTGATTTATCCATTCTATTTTTGATTGATATTTGTTCCCTTGTGGTCTTTTTTTCAATTACACACGGTAAAGATCATTCTCACACATATCCCCTATACATATGCACAAATATTTCTTTAGAGAAAAGCTGCTAGGTTATAGGGTATGAGAATGCTGGACTTAATTTGTAAACGTAGAAAACATTTGAAAATGTTTTCCAAAGTTGGTGCACTGTTTGCCTCCCCACCCCTTTACTGATAATTATTGAGAACTTGGATTGATTAACGTGGTCATAAGTGGTTAGTATAGGACAACTTTAAATTTTTTGAGATAGTTAGTACTTATTCAATGATATTCAGTAGTTGAATTGCATTTACCAATTTACTAATGACATTAACCATAGTTTTAATTTTTCATAGACCATTTAAAATTTTGTATTTGGTTGTTTGTTTTTTGCTTATTAGTTACAAGGGTTTGCAAATAACTGAATATTAGTGTAAGTAGCTTTTTTTATCTTTGGTTTGCCTTTTCACTCTTTTTAAAACTTATATATAATAGAATTTATTTTTTTTATAGTTTACATTCTGTGTCATGTTTAAAAAATATCACTGTACTATAAGAGTGATATTTTTCTGTATTTTCCTAAAACTTTTAAACTTTTGCCATTCACATTTAAGAATTTGATTCAACTTGAATTGTTTTGGGTTTAGAGGAGTTTCAAATTCATGTTTTCCTCATATGAATAATTAGGTGCCCCAGGATCATCCTTTTTCCTCCAATCTACAAAACCGACCCTTTTTCCATATAGTGCTGGGTTTGTCTCTGGTCTTGACATTCTGTTTATCCTTGTGGCCAGTGCCACAATACAGTAATTAACATCCTTTACAAAAAAGAGAATAGAAGTGATGAGAGTAGGCAACCTTCTCTTGTTCCTGATTTCAGAGAAAAACTTTAAGTTTTTCACCATTGAATATGATGGCATTAATAGCTGTGGGTTTGTCATATATGACCTTTATTATCTTCTACACCAATCTTGTTCAGGATTTTTATCATGAAAATATGTTGAATTTTGTCGATTATTTTTTTGCATCTACTGAAATAATTATATGATTTTCATCCTTTAAATGGTTAATGTGATATATTTTATTTGTTAATTTGCTTATGTTGAACCATCCTGCATCCCAAGGACAAATCCCACTTGATCATAGTATATGATATTTTTAATGTATTATTGAATTAAAGTTGCTAGTATTTGCTGAGGATTTTTGCATTCATGTTCATCAGGGATATTGTCCTGTAATTTTCTTTTCTTGTAGGGTCCTTGTCCGGCTTTGGTAGAAGGGTAATATTGGCCTCGTAAAATACGTTTGGAAATGTTCTCCAATTCAATTTTTTGGAAGAATTTAAGAGAGATAGTATATGATATTTTTAATGTATTATTGAATTAAAGTTGCTAGTATTTGCTGAGGATTTTTGCATTCATGTTCATCAGGGATATTGGCCTATAATTTTCTTTTCTTGTAGGGTCCTTGTCCGGCTTTGGTAGAAGGGTAATATTGGCCTCGTAAAATACGTTTGGAAGTGTTCTCCAATTCAATTTTTTGGAAGAATTTAAGAGAGATTGGTTTTAATTCTTTAAATGTTTGCTAGAATTTAGCAGAGCAGCCATCAGGTCCTGGGCTTTTCATTAATGGGAGATGTTTGCTAATTCAATCTACTTACTCGTTGATCTGCTTGGATTTTCTATTACTTCATGATTCAGTCTTGGGAGGTTGTGTGCTTCTAGGAATTTATCCCTTTCTTCTAGATTGTCCAACTTGGTGTATAATTGTTCATAGTAGACTTTTATGATCCTTTGTGTTTCTCTGGTATCGGTTGTAATGATTCCTCTGCAATTTCTGATTTTATTTATGTGAACCCTCTCTCTTTTTTCCACCTTTAATCTAGCTAAAAGTTTGTCAATTTTGCTTGTCTTTTCAAATAAAAAACAACTCTTAGGTTTCTTTCGATATTTTCTATTAGTTCTCTAGTCTTTGTTGCTTTTTTCTTCTTTGATCTTTATTTCCTGCCTTCTACTAACTTTGGGATTAGTTTATTTTTTTTTTCTATATTTACTTGAAGTATAATGTTAGGATATTTGAGGTCTCCTTTTTTGGTATAAGTATGTATTGCTATAAACGTCCTTCTTAGAACTGTTTTTGATACTTTCCATAAGTGTTTGTATGTTTTGTATCCATGTTTGTTTGTCTCAAGATATTTTATAATTTCCCTTTTGGTTTGTTCTTTGACCCAGTGGTTGTTCAGGAGCATGTTGTTTAATTTTCACATATTTGTAAGTTTTCTAAAATCTCCTGTTATTGCCATCCAGTTTCATACTGTTGTGGTCAGGAAAATAACTTAATATGATTTTAATCTTCTTAAATTTGTTAAGACTTGTTTTGGGGCGTAACATATGATCTACCTTGGAGAATATTGCATGTGCTCTTGAGAAAACTGTATATCCTGTTTCAGTTGGATGAAATGTTCCGTAGATGTCTATTATATCCATTTGGTCTAAAATGTAACTTAAATTTGATGTTTTCCTCTTGATTTTCTGTCTGGATGATCTGTCCATTGCTAAAAGTGGTTATTAAAACCCCCTACTGTTACTGTATTGTAGTCTATCTCTCCTTAGATTTGTTTATATTTGTTTTAGGTATTTAGGTGCTCTGATGTTGGGTACATATATATTTATAATTGTTATATTCTCTTGATGAATTGGCCCCTTTATCTTTATGTAATGACCTTCTTTTTCCCTTTTTACAGTTTTTGACTTGGAGTCTATTTTATCTGGTATAAGTGGAGCTACCCATGCTTTCTTCTGGTTTTCATTTGCGTGGAATATCTTTTTCTGTTCCTTCATTTTCAGTCTATGTGTGTCCTTAAATATGAAGAGAGTCTCTTGTAGGCAATATGTGCTTGATTTTTTAAAATTTTTTATTCATTCAGCTACTCTGTGTCTTTTGATTGGAGATTTTAATCCATTCGCATTAAAGGCAATTATTGATAGATAAGGACTTACTATTGTCATTTTGTTAATTGTTTTTGATTGTTTTATGGATCCTTTGTTCTTTTTTTGTTTTCTTTATTAGTAGATGATTTGCTGTGGTGGTATGCTTTGATTCCATAGTGGTTTTGTATGTCTACTATACTTTTTTGCTTTGTGTAACCATGGGGCTTACATGCATCATTTTATTAACAGACTGTTTTAAGCTGATAACAACTTAATTTCAATCACATAAAACAACTCTATACCCCCCACATTTTATGTTTCCGATGCCACAATTTACATATTTTTATGTAACTTTGTATATCCCTTAACAAATTATTGTAGCTATTATTAAATAGTTTTTTCTTTTAACCTTAATATTATAGATGGAAGTAATTTACATACCACCATTACTGTATTAGAGTATTCTGTATTTAATTATGCACTTACATTTACCAGTGTGCTTAAAAGACAAGTCTAATGGTGATGAACTCCTTTGGCTTTTGTTTGTCTGGGGAAATTTTTAACTCTCCTTTATTTCTGAAAGACAGATTTGCTGGCTACAATAGTCATAGTTGGCATTTGTTTCTTTTCTTCTAACATTTTGAATATATCATCCCACTGTCTCCTTTCCAGGAAGGATTCCACCGATACATCCACTGATAGCCTTATCAAAATTTCCGTGTCTGTGATATGCTTCTTTTCACTAGCTGCCCTTCAGGATCCTCTCTTTGTCTTTAGTTTTTGATAGTTTGATTATAATATGTCTTGGTGTAATCTTGTTTTGATTGAACTTTGTTGAAGACCCCTGAGCTTCCTGCACTTGGATATTTATAGTTTTCAGTTATTATTTCTTTAAATAAGCTTACTGGTCCTTTCTCTCTTATTCTTTAACCCCTATAATGCAACGTTACCTCTTTTGATACTGTCCTATAAATCCTTTCGGCTTTCATCATTCCTTTCATTCTTTTTTCTCTTTTCTTTTCTGATTGTATATTTTCAAATAAGCTGTCTTCAAGCTCACAGACTCTTCTTCTGCTTGATCAATTTTTGCTGCTGATGCTCTCTATTGCATTTTTTATTTCATTTGTTTTATTTTTGCATTCAAGAATAGTTTTTTAATGAATTTAATCTCTGTGTTAAATTTTTCATTTTAAATTTTTACTGTCAACCATTTGATTTATATTTTAGATGTATCTTCTATAAGCAGCATGTAGCTAGGATTTTTTTTCTATTTACTTTTTAAAAATATTTGCATTTGTTTCTATATTATTTGTGCTTTTTCTTAGTTTTTTTTTATTTATTTATTTTTAAAAACCCTTTCTTATTTTCTTTTAGATTTTTTTCTTTTGTCCATTCTTTTTTCTCCATTGGTTTGGAAGTTCTGTACTCTATACTTTTATACTTTACCTTTATTAAGTAGCAAAATCTGAAATTACTATATACGGGTACCCATCTTTTTGAGCTATACAAGAATCTAAGGACACTTTATTGGTCATCGCCCCCTGCAATGTTAGTTCTATTTTTTTCCTCTATGGATGGTCCCTGTCTTACAATGGTTTGACTTATGATTTTTCAACTTTATGATGTGTTTATTTGGATATAACTCCATCATAAGTTGAGGAGCTCCCTACAACTTGCAATGGGGTATGGCTTCTGCTGAATACATGTAGCTTTTGTACCATTGTAATATTGAAAAATTGTAAGTCAAACCATCATAAGTTGGGGACTGTCTGCTCTGTTGCCAGCATTGAATGCATTTTCAACTTAGGATATTTTCAGCTTATGGTGGGTTTATCGGGATGCAACCCCACATAAGTTGAGGAGCATTTGTATTTTCATTCCTTCTTGCTTTTACTCTTGTGTATATTTTTGCAGAGTTATCAGATTACTAACCAACATATTTACCATCATTTCTTATTGTATTTCAAAGCTTCCATCAGGGATCATTTTCCTTCAACCTTAAGAACATTTGTAATTATTTTAGTTAGTGTGTATAAACTATCTATTTTGGTTTTTGTCTGAAATTTCATTGATTCATCTTTGGTTTTCAACAATACAATTAACTGTATACTTACATTTTGATATATATTTTTTTCTGCTTAGCATTTGGAGACATGTTTTCATGCTGCCTTTACTATTATTTGGAAGTCAGTCATCATTATAATTGCTATTCAGCCATAAGTGATCTCTTCTTTTTCTTTTTTTTTCTGCTTTAAGATTTTGTCATTGTCTTTGGTATTCCCTAGGTTTACTATCATGTATCTAGGAATGGATTTTTTTATACTTATTTTTTTTTCATGTTATATTTCTTTCTAGATTTTAGAATTTATATCTTTTAACAGTTTTGGAAATCTTGTTATTATCTCTTTCAATATTGTTGCTACTCCATTCTCTCTATTATATTCATCTAGAAATTCAATTATGTGTATATTAGACCTTCTGACACTACCTCTCACTGTAGCTTAACTTTGTCCTATCCTCTATATCTTTGTTTTTCTGTGCTTTAAGTAATGTGACTTCCTTGAGTTTGCTTCCTAGTTTACTGATTCTAATATGGTGTTTCTGATCTGTTTATCATTTCATTGAGTATTAATTTCAACTATTGCATATCATTTTAAAAATTCTATTAGATTAAAAAATCTACTCACTTGCTTTTTTTTTTTTTTTTTTTTGAGACAGAGTCTCATTGTGTTGCCCGGGCTAGAGTGTCATGGCATCATCCTAGCTCACAGCAACCTCAAACTCCTGGGCTCAAGCAAGCCTGCCTCAGCCTCCCGAGTAGCTGGGACTACAGGCATGCGCCACCATGCCCGGCTAATTTTTTCTATGTATTTTTAGTTGTCCAATTAATTTCTTTCTATTTTTAGTGAGACGGGGTCTCACTCTTGCTCAGGCTGGTTTCGAACTCCTGAGCTCCAAAACAATCCGTCCGCCTCGGCCTCCCAGAGAGCTAGGATTACAGGCATGAGCCACCGCACCTGGCCTACTCATTTGCTTTTATAGTCTTTTGCACCTTACTCATAATTTTAAATTTTAATTTATTTTTGATACTATTAACGTATATATTTAGTGTCCTGTGGAGATAATTCCAATAGATGAAGTATTTGTGGTTTTGATTCTATAGTCTTTGTTTTTTTCTGGCTCTGATTAATGGTTCCCTTTTTTCATGTTTATAAGTTAGAGCTGCTCACTTTACCTAAAACTTTATATATGGGGATTCTTTCAGGCCTGGGTTGAAACAGTTTTCCTCTAGAGAAAGCTTTCATTTGTTATTTCAGACATCAGGGAGCACAGCCACACCTGGAACACTTTAAATTAAATCCTTGGCTTGCTGTTTTGTATGACACACTAGTGTAAATTTAGACTGTGAATTCATATGAGGTTCAGCTTGTGTTTATGGATTCTTAGGAAAGTTTATTTATATATTTCCCCTTAACCAGGTGCCAAGTTCAAAACCGGCAAGTTTACTTGTTATCCTCTTTTTTGTGCTGGGATTATTTCTTTCTCAATGTTGCGGTTTTATATTATGCAGAGGTTTACTGTACTCTGTGATATGGACATTTGTCATAAAAGAATCTCAAGATATTCAGAGTATGGCGGAAACTCTGCGGATGTAAACAAACTTTAGTGCTTGATTATCTACTAGTTTCTGCTTTCACTTTGTTTCTGGCCTCTCGAATATTCTTCCTTTTGTTTCAACTCTTCAGTGCATTAGGATTTTAAAAAATATTTTATTAATCCTTGTGATTATTTCCTGTATACTGCAAGACATTGAAATTTCTCAAGAAGCATTTTTTATGGTTTTTTTTTTTTTTTGCTTTTTTCCTAAGTGTCCTGTGTTGATTCCTTCATATTTCTTTCTCACTAGTTGGTTATCGGAGTTAAATATGGTTTTATGAATTTTTGCTAAGAATGGATTTGAGATGCACAAACTGTACCATTTTTCTTTTACAGCATACTGTAAATTTTATGGTTGAACACACAGTAGATTTTATAGCAGAGCACCTATTTAGGGAAAAATATTTGAACACAAGTGGAATTTATTTTGTGTTCTTAAAATTTATTGCTTATACACATTTATGTTTTCAAATAATGGGATTATTATTTAGGATATAGTCTTAAGCTTACTTTTATGAGGGGATCTACTATTATATATTACCAATATATAATAAATAATATATTGCATGTAAATAAGCAATAGCACTATAACCCATTTATTCAAATTCGTTTTCATAATAATTAATTTTCTATATTACTTTTCTATATTACATTTTTATCTATTGTGCAAACAGCCTCAGAAAAGTTTCTCAAGCCCCATTTTACCCGCATTTTTAGGTTTTCAGTATTTACTATAAATCTCAAACACTTCAATTCTTTTCAGGTAAAACATGACCATTTCTACTGGTTCACTCAGTTCTTAAATGTAGATGATCTAATGTATACAGTTAACATAGAGGAAATAAAATACATTTTGTGATTTATAGCAAGGAGTTTTGTCCAAATTACAATTACTTGGTTTTTAGTGTAATTGGACTTTTGATAACTTTCAATTATTTATTTGTTCTGTTATTTGTCCTTATTTTTTTTCATATGTGAGCATATCTTTAATATGGCTGAACACTAATTTACTCAAATAGTCCTATTTCAGTGACCATTTTGTTAATTTCAATTAAATCTTATAGCTTTTCTCCTAGAGTAGTATAAGTTCTTTAAAAAGTATACTTTATTGACTAGTTCTGTATTTTTTCATTGTTGTTATAATTTCAGTGATACACAAATATGCTAAGAGCAAGATATCTGGGTGGCAAAAATATAGAAAATATTTAAAGAGTTTTAACAGTAAGCCTTTTATGGAAACATTCTGCCTTTCAACATTTTTCTGGATTCTTATTTATTTAGTAGTCAGTTGTGAAATTATTATTTGCATCAGTTAACCATCGTGTATGCATATGGTGGATTTTCAAAGTCAAACAGGCAGACAAAATCCTCATATAACCCTGCCAAAAATGAATTATGTAGATTTCAAATATATACAGACATTTAGGATGAGAGCCAAATGATTTCTCATGCCTTATAAAACTCCACATACTCTGCCCACTGTATTCCTTTGTAACCTTATCTCTTAGCACTTCTCTTTTGGCTCTCTAGGTATCAGCCATGCTGGCCTTTTCCTGGAATCTGAAAAGGCCAATTCCATTTGGACTTTATGTTCTTTGAGCTTGCTACCCTCTCGTCTTGTCTTGAAATACTCAGCTCTTAAAATTTGCATGACTAGTTCCTTCTTTTCATTCAGGTCTCATCTTAAATGTCACCTCCCTAAGAGGCCCCTGATTCACAATTCTAAATTACCTAAATTATCATTTTCCTGTTTTGTCTTCTTCACAGAACTTATAAACACCTGAAATTATCTTGTTCTCTGTACTAAAATGTAGTTACCATGAGAGCACAGACTCGTCTACCTTATTAACTTCATTATCCCTAGTAGTTAACCGTGTGACTGGCATGAAGTAGTTGCCTGTATGTTAAATAAATCAGTGAATGAAACTATGTAATGGAAGTCTCCTCAGTATAATACTTTTCTTGTAATAATAATATTCAATATTTTGTGGCCTTTGACAGTTTTTAAAGCATCTTCAGGTACTTCATGTCATTGACTTCAATCTTGTGGAAAACATTCTAATTATTTATTACGTATAATAAAATCTTTACATACAAGCAGCCTGATTATATGACTTTTAATATATCTTACACAAACATTATGATGAATGTTCATATTCAGTATAGTTCATATCGTCTTTTACAAATAACTTTGTTAGGAATAAAAGGAATGTGTGAGGGAAAAGTTACCGTAGTAAACAGATTTTGAATAATGCAAGTAAATTTCCTCTGTAAAAGTCAAAACTAAATGGCACAGCTGGTTTTACCCGTTGCAGTTTTTTTCTTATGTTGATTTCTACAAAGCATTTTGTTCATTTTATATTTTTTTTCTTCCTGAATTGGTTACATCTCTCAGTGGCACTTTATTAAGTAAAATTAAACTTCTTGAATCCATCTGGACCTGTACAAATACGTTTACCACTTATGTCAAGTCCTGAAATAAAACAAAACAAAACAAAAAAAACACTGCAATAATCCAAGAGTTCAATAAAGCTTGAACACTATCAAAATTAATGTCAAAAACTTCATATTCTATTAATATTTGTTTTTTTTTTGTAAAAGTGGCATATCGATTAGCTTTGGCTGTATAACAAAATACCTATATCATTAATGGCTTAAACAATGCCTTACTAGCTTGCAGTACTATGGGTTGGCAATGTTGGCTGGGCCCAGATGGGCATTTCTTTTCTAGGTGTCTCTGGGGCTCATTTTCACAGCTGCAGTCATAGTAGAGTGGTTGGAAGCAGGTTGGTACAGGATAGCCTCCCTCAGATGTCTGGCTATTCATTGCAATAACGGGTACAACTGGACCCTAGGTCTCTAGCACCTTGCAAGCTAGCTCAGCCTTCTTCACATGGTAGCTAAACTTGAAAAGCAGCAAGGCACTACAAGCCCCATTTCACAAGCATTTATCAAGTCTCTGGGGCATGTTTGCTAATATCCCATTAGCCAAAATATGCCACATGGCCACAACAAGATACCAAGAGGTAGAGATATTCATTCCACCTCTTCCATTACGAGGTGGGAGGAGCTACAAACTCTCATTGTAGAGGGTGTAGCTATGGGAATGGGAAGAACTGGTGGTCACTTTTTTTTTTTTTGTCATTTACTAAGAGGGGTTCCTAGAAATCATACTTTAGAACCAGAATCTCAAAGTGGAAGCAAATTCCAAAGGTCAGTCACTTATTGAGTGATTTTCTAACTTTTTAACCTGAATTATCAGCTAAGTAGTAGTTTTCACATTTTTGGAACCCATAAGAAACACCTTGTATGACATTGATATGCAGATCCTAGCACCCTTCCCCTCCCCCATTCTAATTCAGTATATTTGAGGTAAAGTCCAAGAATCTTTTTTTTAAATCTTACCAAGGTATTGTCATGTAGACTATCTAGAAAGACTGTATTTTTTGAAGACAGAAGAAAATAGTATGCACGTTTATGTTTGAATGGAAAGAAGCAATCTTTTGAAAGCTTGCATTTCTTTGATATTTCAGGACTTACCTGAAAAAATGAAATCGTATAATGTGTAGTTTCTTTAACCTCTAGGAAAACCTGAACTTAAAACTCCTGTTTAACTATGTGATCAATTTTCTTTCATGTAAATAAACATAAATAATATTTTAAAAAATATCTGTTAAGGTGTATATTATAAAAGTGCAAAATGTTGTTATAACTGATAATATGCCTTCTATGAAGTCAGCAGTAGCTTTTGTATGAAATATTTGTCTAAAAGGATCTTTCATCAGTTTTAAACCTTGTGGATTTCAGAAAAGGGAGCAGCTGCAAAAGAGAAATAGCAAATTAGATACTTTTATTCCAAGGAATCTGTGTGCTGTTTCTAAATAATAAATCAGAAAAATTTAAGTTTAATTTCTTGGCCAAGTATTTTATTTATGTGAAAATTTTTTCAATAAATATTTTAATAACATACTTTATACTGGTAATTATCTTATAGTTTTCCTTATAAAATATGATTTATACCTGTTTATTTTTGTATTTGCTTTCCTTTTTTAATTTTAAAGTATTAAGGGCGTACAAATGTTTTTGGTTATATGGATCACCTTTGTAAAGCTTGAGTCATGACTATAAGAGTGTCCATCACCCAAATAGTGTTCACTGTACCCGTTAGGTACGTTGTTGCCCATCCCCTCCTCCTACCTCCCCACTGCTTGATTTCCACAGAGTTTTACTTGCCTCTATGCACCTGTGTGCTCAGTTCCAATTTAATAGATACTTCACTTAGGATAATGATCTCCAGTTAATCCAAATTGTTGCAAAAGGCATTAATTCATCCTATACCTATTCAAATATAGGTAAACCGTCTATTGGGCAAATAGTCTCTACCACTTTATAATCCCCTCATTAAAACAACATGAAAATTATCATTTTACCATGGAGCAAAACACTAGATGAATGTATGGTTAGAAAATAACAAGAAATGAAGTTAGGCTCAAAAATAACGGAGAGTTACATTTGTTTCTGGATGATATTATCAAAGAGTCCTGGATGACATGTTGGGTTTAGTACACTGTGGCTATATCTGCTTGTTTGATTATAGGGTTGAGATTCAGGATTTGTCCTTAATAAAATCCCAGAGGAAGGAAGGCTCTCCTTTGCAACTACTTATAAGAGATCACAAGAAGACTTCTGGAAAACTGCTCTGCCTCTGGAGACTGACTAATTAAACACTTTTATTATCATCTAATAACAGATTCTCAGTATGTTCTCTGCCATTTCATTTTCTGAAAGCATAACAAAATTTGAAAATGTTATTTGTTCTATTTTATGTCCTATGAAGACAATAATTGTCATATGTCTCTTGGAAAATCACATGCTTAGATGTCAAGTAGAAATTCTGATGGATTCATGTGTAATCCTGATGCAGGGCCAATGCTTACTTTATTTCATGGATTTTAGATTTTACTTCCAAAATAAGTTGAGGATCTCTTCTTTGTTTCTGTGCTTTATTTTGTAAACATTCAGAGCTTCATCTTGAACTACTTTTTATTTCTACATGTATATGTCAAATGTGCTTCCCATTTAGGAATATCTTTGTAAACATGTGAATTTAAAAAGATGTAGTCCAAGGGAGAAATATCAGTCATCACCATTTAATTAAAATTATCTTGTTGTGACATTTTATAAAAGGCTTAATAAAATTTAAATTCTTAAATTTAAATATTTTAAATAAGACGTTTACTACAAATATAGAACAATGTGGGTACCTGGTGAGACTTCAAGTACCTATTTGGGCATTCATTCATTCATCTACCTCATCACTGTTAAAAACCAATTATGTGTTAGGTAATACTGGGGCTGTGATCATTCACAAGAAATCCTAAAATGAAGACACTTCCATTTATCTAACCATATATTCCATGCTACCTTTTAGAGTTTCTTCTGAGAGTAAAACATTTGTAATGTTTATTCTCAAGTTTGCTAATTTCTCTAAATAATTTTAAAGTCCAATGTAATATTAAGCTCGAGCCACTATTTAATGTTTAAAATTTTACCTACTCAATTTCAACTATGGGTAAAATTTTTATAAAAGGTTTTATATTTTTTTAAATGAAATGGCTCTGACTTCTTTATCCCCAATGAAATGTACCATCTTTAATATCATCTGGTAGGAAATTCAATGACCTTAAAAATATACTTCATAGGAATTATTCTGGCCTCAATGACACCTTCAGGAGGATGCTTATGTCTTACTTAGAGTTTAAGATTAGAGTTGAAAGGCGCTTTTTCACCTTTTGGTTTAAACTCTTGCTTCACAGGTTGGTCAAGACACTATACAACTTCCAGAAGGCCAGGTTATCTACCTGAGGTATCTAAACATTTGAATAACAGTGGCTTCCATACATGCTACATAGAAATTAAAGAATAGTAAGTTTTTCCTAGCTATCAATTGCTAACATTGATAACTACATTTTATGATTAGGAGATGTAAATTAAGACTGTCTTTTCCTCAAAGAGTGACAAGGTCCACTGTATGAATTACATAACACAGCTGAAAATATATTTCTGTGTCTTTTCCCTAGATGAATATGCCTGATGTTCAGTTATCAGCTGCATAACAATGTTTAGTTAATAATGACAACGATTTTTCAACCAGAGTGTCTCAAAGTAGAATGACCCTATAATGTGAAAATCAGCCATTTTCTGATGGGTTTGTTTGCATATGAGCAGCCCTGTGTGCACTACCCAAATATAGACTAAAGAAAAATAAACTTTTAATGATCATTGAAGCCAACTAAAATGTCAGTGAACTTAGAGAAATCCAATTATGATGCAAATGTGAAATTAGCAGCACAGCAAAATAAACAAATCATCTGAACTTTTCTAAAGCCCATCCAGTTCTAAATTTGCATTAGATTAAGGTCACAGCTTGACTTTTTAAATTAAAATGGCAGGCAAAGATAGAAGAATTTCTCACCATTCCAGCAGTGATTTGTGTATTTTGATCATCTGAATTTAGGGTCCATAATTTTGATGATTTTACACAACATAAAGGCTTCTCCAAATATGTTTTAATCCATTGGCCCATTGCCAAAAAGTATTGTCTGGCTGTAGATAAATCAGTTCTGCATATGGGTCAACATATATAGGAAATCAAGGTTATAATACTTCGTGTGTGTGTATATGTGTGTATATATAGTTTATAATCTAGTATCATTTAAAATGATTTCTTGGCCAGGCACAATAGCTCATACCTGTAATCCTAGCACTCTGGGACGCCAAGGCAGGAGAATAGCTTCAGATGAGGTGCTCTAGATCAGCCTAAAAAAGAGCCTTCTTTCTACTAAAAATAGAAAAACATTAGCCAGGCATGGTGATGCACATCTGTAGTCCCAGGCACTTGGGAGGCTGAGGCAGGAGGATCACTTGAGCCCAGGAGTCAGAGGTTGCTGTGAGCTAGGCTGATGCCACTGCACTCTAGCCTGTGTGATAGAGTGAGACTCTGTCCCAAAAAATTAAAATAAAATAATAAAATTATTTCTTATCCTGTATATTTTTTATTCTATAGACATTTGTCGTGAGCTGAACAAGAATAAAAATAAATCCAAAGAGATATCTAATGATTTTTTATCATCTGATATTTTCTTAGCATATCTGCCTTATTTTATTTATTTTTTTACTTTTTAAATCCAAACTAACGGAGTGAAGCAACTCAATATTTTTAATGGAAAGGCTTTTTAAAAATTACTCAAAGGACATTTAGATAACTATATCAATTTTAAATATCTTGCCACTTTCCATCTGGGCGTTGCTCCAGTATTTCAAGCTAATAAATATAATGAACATTTAAGATTAAATCTTAGTTCACTGTGTCCCTAAAAGTGACCAAATCTCTTACTGCACATCAAAAAAGACTGCCTCATAATTTTCCCTCTAATAATATGTAAATATCTCTCAGACCTTACTAGTTTGAACAAAGGATAAATTTTATAATTTTATGTGATATTTTCAAAATTAAACCTCTTTTCCTCTTCCTCCCTTCTCTGTTCACCCTCCCATCTGTGACACATACACACGATGGCAATCACAAAAATAAAGTTAGTTTAAAATTCCTTTTTTTAAGAATAAAAATTATTATATTGTTTCCTCCGACATAATTGAGATTCTATTTCTGTCCTTCATTTAATAAATATTTGCTAACTACTTAACTGCTGCAACATAAGATGCCGGGTAAATAGTGGGAAATAAAACAGTGCAGTCCTGGCATTCGCTAAACATAATGTCTATCGCAGGAGACAGATAATAAGCAGGTTAACAAACAAAAAGCAAATTATAAATGAAGGGATGGATGGATGGTACTGGAAGGAAGAAGAAAAGAGGGAACTATTTCAAATTGATAGATCAAGCAAGACCCCTCTGAGGGAATGAAAATCAAGGTAAGAGTGAAGAAATCTGGCTTGCACTGCGTGTGTTGTGCAAGTGCATTGTGAGCTGTGTGTTGTTGGGGAGGGGTAGGAAACTGCCTGTTTCCATGAACCGAAAAGAGGCCAGTGTGGCTTCGGGCCAGCAGGCACAAGAGAGAGTGCCATGGTGACAGATGAAACTCAGAAACATTCACAGAGGCTCAGAGTTGATTACATGTGCTGCAGAAAGCCCTTGCAAAGGTTTAACCTCAACTAAACTTTCTTAGTGCAAAAAAACTATACAGTTTCCTTCTATTTCCTGGGAAGTCTCTGCTTGAAACTTTATGAAGAAACTTAGAAATCTGAGCAAGAATTTTAATAGATTATCCATGGTTTAAAGACTGATTATGTAACCACAGATTAGGTGATTCCCATTATTCTGAAAGGGTGAGATGTCTTTCATAATTTGGAAAGCTGTTTGGCTACCTGCAATGAGAAACTGGTCCTCCCCCTAGATATGAGTTCATTAAGTTCTATAGCTTATAGAATATAGAAAAAAAATGATGTTTTCACTAGTCTTACAGAATAAATTATCTTGATGACTTAAATCTTGTTTTCATTTTAAGCTTTGATAAAAGCTTTAATGAGATAGAATGTTTCTGAGAGAATAATACTTCTAAATTACAGAGGGTATTTGAGAATCATAAAACATTTATTCAAGTGCCATCTGTTGCAACAGTGTCCAATAGAAGTTTCTGTGATTCTGGAAAATGTTCTATGTCTATACTGTCCAGTATGGTAGCCAGTACTCACATGTAGCTATTTGGCATATAAAATTTGGCTTGTACAACTGAAAAACTGAATTATTATTAATTTAATTTTAATTAATTTAAAATCCATACATGACTAGTGGCTACTGAATTGAACAGCTCAGCTCTATTGTGTATGTGTCAAGGGTTTTCAACTGGGACAGGCCAGTGGGAAATACAAACACAGCACCTACTCTCCGAGAAGGTACAAACATGTAAATATGATAAGACGTGCATGTCCATCTCTGGAATATAAGGTAGAAAGTGAGGAGCATGCGGTAGACTTTCGGGTTATCACTAGGGGTTTCAAAACAGGGATTGAAGCAGGCTTTTTTTTTTTTTAAAGAGACAGTATCTCACTGTGTCGCCCATGCTGGAGTGCACTTGTGTGATCATAGGTCACTGCAACCTCGAACTCCTGGGCTCAAGGAGTTGTCTCGCCTCAGCCTCCCGAGTAGCTGGGACTGCAGGTGTGTGCCACCACACCAGGCTAATCGTTTTGTTTTTTGTAGAGACAAGGCCTCTCTATGTTGCCCAGGCTGCTCTCAAACTCATGGCCTGAAGTGATCTTCCTGCCTCAGCCTCCCAAAATGCTGGGATTACAGGTGTGAGCTGCCATGCCTAGTTTAGGGATTGATGCTTTTTCAGTCAGAAATTGAGGGGCATAATGGTAGAAAAAGGGGCAATGGTCCTGAGCTTTAAAGGATGGGTAAATATGTGGAATTGGAAAGAAGAGCAATAAGAACAAAAGACCAATATGATAGGAGAACACAGGGTCAGCATTAGAGACATGGAAATAAAATAATGATGATGATAATAATAATAATGATAGCTAGCATCCATCAAGTGGTTACTATGAACCATTTTTGTAAGAGCTTTGCATGCACCAATTAATTAATTATCACAATAGCTTTCTATGGTTAAATGCTGTTATCATTATCCTCAGTTTACAGATGAAGAAACAGAGGGTAGCAAGGCCAAGAAAATTGCCCAAGGTCAAGATTCAAGTTGGCAGTGACAGAACCAAGATCTGAACCCAAGCAATCAGCTTTCAGATTAGGCACCTTTAATCCATCAGGCTCTGTTGCTTCTTGATTTAAGAGTCAGGCACAGAGTGTTCCTACTGGAAGTTTTGAGATCAACTAATAATTAAAAGAATAGGATGTGGAGATCAGATGAGCAGATGCAGGTCCTCATAAGAAATTCTCACCAGAAGATGGCAGGGAGATGAGAAAGTACTAAGGGACTCCCCAGTTAAAGGGTTAAGGGGAGAACAAAGATGGCGCTGTATACTGGGAGATAGGGAGGGAATTTCATGGAGATATATGATCACCTGACTCTCAGGACCTCTAAAAGTCTACAGCACTTTGACTTGGCTTTGGAAATTCTTCTCATGGTCCTGAGCCACCTCTTTCATTCAACAGACATTTTATTTGATCAGGGGATTCCTTAACATTTTTAGGTTCCAACTCCTCCTCTCCTTTTTTGACTATTTCCCTTGCAAAGATGAGTTATGTTATAGCTTTGTTGTTGAATTCCTAATGTTTAATCAAATATTCATGGATAGTCAGAGTTATGTTCAGTCCTAGCTTGAAATGGTTAATTTTATCTTGGAGAGACAACATGTATGACATCATCATGCACACTATGTGAGGGTACATTTTTGAAGTGTCCACTCTTCTGGCAATGTCATTATAACTTCTTCTGAACCTGCAGTTGGTTTTGTTATAATTGCTTTTTTCAATGATATCATAATTCTGTGTTTGATTTTAGAAGAGAAAAAAATGTGCTATGGTTGCCACCAGAAATAGCTTTAATAGTAAAAAACATTTCCCCTCTCCCACAGGACCTGCCTGTGAGATTAACCCTCACTGTGGAAATCAAGTCACCTGCCACAAAGATGAAATTGAATTTAAAAATTTTATTGCTAAATACAGTTAATCTACAATTTGTTCATATGGAAAAAACTAATTAGTACCTACAATTGAGGAGTATTTCTGGAGATCATACCAGCTGGTACCCTAGATGGGACAGATGGCCCAAAGCTCTTTAATGGGGGAAGATAATGTGCTGGCTTGGAGAAATCTGAATAAGAGATTTCATGAACTCTGTTTCTCATTTTAAAAAAGTATTCTATAATAATATTTTCACAGGCAGTACTTTCACAAGAATGGAGACTAACTACATAAACAGGGTGATTTGCATCGAGCTTATATCAAATGATAATAAAACGGTATTTTTTTTTCCTGTCTCAGTATGTATGTGTAGATGTCAGTCTGCACACCCACAGAAAATAATCATGGAATGAATGTTAAAGCCAGAAGTTGGATTTCTTTTTCCTTTTATCTTGTTTGAAAGCTGTGAGGACTCCATCACTTACAGAACTCTTAGACCTTTGGTGATCTTTAGTGATCATGGTACTGAGGATCATCTTGTTAGTTTGTGGCTGAGGTGAGATTTGTCCAAGCAAATGATTCTAGACCTTCTTAACCCAGTGTACAATATTCTCATAGCATTTTTTATGAATGATTAAATGAATTAATAACAGGTTTTATGGTAAACATGTAGCCTTAAGGTGAAATGTGGGATTCTAGGTCCTTAAGTGTGGCCTTTTTTTTTTCTTTTATTTCAGCATATTATGGGGGTACAGATGTTTAGGTTACGTATGTTGCCCTTGATCCCTCCCCAAGTGTGGCCTTTTGATGGGATCCAAATTTTGATAACAGATCCTTTTATTAAAACGGGTGCATGAAAATAGAGACATAGACCAATGAAACAGAACAGAAAACTCAGATATAAAACCATCCCCAATATACACTGGGGAAAAGAGTCCCTATTTAATAAATGATGCTGGGAAAATTGGATAGCCACATGCAGAAGAATGAAACAGGATCCATATCTCTTACCACTTACTAAAATTAATTCAAGATGGATAAAGAACTTAAATGTAAAGCATGAAACCATAAGAATTCTAGAAGAAAACGTGGGAAAAAGTCTCCTAGATATTGGCATAGGCAAAGAATTTATGAAGAATACCCCAATGGCAATCACAGCAGCAACAAAAATCAATAAATGGGACTTGATTAAATTAAAAGGCTTCTGCACAGCCAAGGAAATAATTAACAGAGCAAATAGATAACCTACAGAGTAGAAGAAAATATTCACAAGCTATACATTCAATAAAGGACTAATAACCAGAATCTACAAAGCACTCAAGCAAATCAGAAAGGAAAAATCAAATAACCCCATTAAAAAGTGGGTAAAAGACACGAACAGAAGCATTTCAAAAGAAGATAGACAAATGGCCAATAAATACATGAAAAAGTGCTCAACATCACTAATCATCAGGGAAATGCAAATTAAAACCACAATGAGATATCACCTTACTCCAGTCAAATGGCCATTATTAAAAAGTACTAAAACATTAGATGCCAGTGTGCAAGCAGAGAGAAAGAAACACTTATACACTGTTGGTGGGACTTCAAATTAGTACAACCTCTATGGAAAACAGTATTGAAATTCCTCAAAGAACTAATAGTCAACCTACCTTTTGATCCAGCAATCCCACTTCTGTGTATTTACCCAAAGGAAAAGAAGACATTTTATCAGAAAGACAACTATATTCGAACATTTATTGGAGCATAATTCACAATTGCAAACATATAGAATCATTCTAAATGCCCATCAATTCATGAGTGGATTAACAAAATGTGGTATATGTATACTATGGAGTTCTACTCAGCCATAAAAAAGGATGAATTAATGCCTTTTGCAGCAATTTGGATGGAACTGGAGACCATTATCCTAAGTGAAGTATTTAAAGAATGATAAAACAAACACCATATGTACTCACTACTAAATTGGAAATAACCAATGAGAGCTCATGTGAATAGAGGGAAGTGAATCTCAACAGAAGTCAACCAGGGAGGAGGTAGGAGGAAGGGACAGGCAAAAACCTACCCGATGGGTCCAATGAATAGCATCTAGGTGACTGGTATTCTTATAACCATGACTCAAGCATTATAAAAGCAATTCATGTAAACAAAATATGAAAACTATTTGTACCCCATAGTACTTTGAAATAAAAAAGGTGTACAGCAGAGAAGGATGAAGCTTTTCTCACCTACTTTGGTGCTTACAAAAGAAGGATCTTGAAATCAGAAGGCCGCAGGATCCCACCGCGGATCATCTAGTACTTTTTCTTACATTACCTGACTCCCCAAAACTCTATAAAATTGGTAATAAATGGACTTAAGAAAGAGCATGTGATGTGGCCCAAGCTGCCCAGGTAAGATTTGGTAGAGCTGTGGGTCACTCCTCAGTTTTATGGAAAAAAGTTCCATGTCAATTTTAATTATCTCTACTGTTGAAGACATTATATCCTGTGGGACTAAACACTGAGACAGCCATTAAGCCCATGCTATGCCTGGAGGAAACATTACATGTACTCTTAGTTTGAAGGTAGTAAACTGACTTTTGACACTTGAGTTAAATGGAGCTTCAGTTTCTTCCTTTCCTTAGAGGTGTTTCAACCTGAAAAGTCCCCTCTTTAGCTTTTTTCTTTATTGGGGCTCAGTCAGCTCCTTTGATGCCTAGAATGTCCAATTGTATTAAACATTTAAGTTAGTATTTCTGCTCAAATATCCCTTTGATTAAGCATTGATGGCATTTGATAGGGTCTTAGATGGGCAAAGATTAGAGTAGAAAGAGGAGAATTATTATATAATCCTGTGATTCCCAATTACTAGCAGTGTGAAAACCTGACTTATCTTCTTGGAGCCCCGGTTTCCTCACCTGTAAAATGCTCATAAAAAGACTGGCATAACAGAATTTCTCTGGCTATTACATTAAATGACTTATTTAAAGCACATAACTCAGTGTCTGGCTCCTGGGAGGTACGCAATACATTTTGACAAATACTTTTTGTATGATATTTAATTCAGAAGTAGCTCAGATGTAGGACATGTATGATTCTTCCTTTATACAGAAAGTGGCAAAAGTGATTCATGAAACTGTTTCAGGGAGTTTTTTTTTTTGTTGTTGTTGTCTTTGCAGTAATTGCTCATCAAGTGAAGGATAAATCCTTAGTGGCCCTTATATGGGAAAGTTTATGCTATAGTGATAATTTTGGCATTTTTGAAATGTAGCTCAGTCATTTTAAATGTTCTTTATATGCAAGCTCAGTAATATATTTGCATTAGGTTTTCTGTTTCCCTTTTCTGTACTCTTCATTTACTTATGATTGTTTATGGTTTTGTAGTTATGATAACTGGATCTTTGTCCTATAATTGCTATATTTGCGTTAGCTTCAAAGTTAGTGACCATTGAGCAGGTTGCCTGAAAATTTTTCTGTAGGATAGTTATGACTTCTTGTTGAGAGAGGAGTGACTTTATCTTATCCAAATAGTTGTCTAGACCATATAAAAATAATTAAATAACTTTTTCTCTATTGTGCATGGGTTTTTTGTTTTTTTTTTGGCAGCAGGAAAAGCTATGGTAATTTTTAATTTGTGTTGTTAACACTATTTGTTCTTCTGATGGTGTACTTTCCCCATTTCAACCAGGTATTCTCACCTTGTGTATTTTATAGGACAGAAAACAGAAACTGCTTGCCGCCAGAAATTCTTGGTTTCTTCTGTAAAAGCCTAGATTTGTTGCAGAGGTGATATGAGTTGTTTTAAAGGGGGAAAATAGAAAAAAATGAAAGATTTTTTTCCCTCCATATTGGGAGAATTCAGAGGTTTTTAGGATTCTGTGAGTATCAGGGATTTTTATAGATTACGGACAAATCTGGAAAAGCGGGAAGACATCAGAAGTTGTAGCCTATTTGGGCACCTAGGGAGGCTGGATCTAGGATGGGATCTTATTCCAAACATGGCAAAGATGACTGGGCCTAGGTACAAGAAGACTGTATACCATGTTTGATGTGAATGCCTGGACCCAAGTGTAGGAATCCTATATGCCAAACATGACACAGAAACATCTGAGATTCTGGCTGACAATGAGCTTATATAGGTTGAGACAGTGGGGAAAACAATGATTTGGACCAATTGCCTTACTGAAAAGGGGGGAGGGTGCCCAATTCTTTAGCATTATGTAAGATCCTGGGATCTTTATATGATGTTCTTCTCATTGATTTTCTATCACATGATGTGATACTAGGACACAGTTGAACTTAAATTGATTTAAGAAAATAAAGAAATTGACATTTTTTACAATCCGGCTTTGTGGATTGAGGTTCATTACACTCCGTTTTCCTGTATGGGACAATATAATATTTAGCTAAATAACTCTTACTATTTAACAACTAGTCTAACTTCTTGACAGCTGACAGCTCATGGTGGTGTCTGACGATGTTGTTTAATTTTTTATTATTTGTCTTGTTTTCCAAGCTAGGATGTGAATTTCTGGAGTACAGAAATGTTGCATTTATTGTTACATCTCCTATAATATCTGGGCTATCACTTTAAATATCAGTGCCTTGATTCCTACTGTTATATTTGTTTTGGAGAGTATTATAAAAAAACATTATATTTTACTAATACAATGCTTATTTTCTTGGACTCTCAGAGGACTGTGTTAATAGACTATGTTAGCAGTCCAGTTAATAGTATACATCTTGAGGGGAAAATTAAGAAACAAAGAATGAGGATAATCTAAAATAAAGTAGATTCTTTCTCTGGAACTAGATGTACTGGTTTTCATTTTTCTGAGAAAAAGAAGACTGAATAAGAAATATTTTCAATCAGTAACAGCTGCATGACATCTATGCTAAGTATAGCTACCATGAAGGCTCAGAGTTTGCTATTGCGAATATATTAATTAGTCTGATATTTGGGATACTCAGGGGTATTTATTTCTTATTTTGAGTCAAACTGTAAATTTATCTGGCACACAACTGCTTGTAAGCATTTCAGCCTAACTTTATTCTATGATGATCACTTCATTGAAAAATTGGTATAACTCAGACAGTAAGAAGATTTGTGGATATTAAGAATTTCAGGACAATCTCCACTACTAATTGCTATTTTGGCTCATTGTAGCCATGATAAGCGTTCCTCTGGAGGCCTTGTTTGTGTTGGCTGAGACACATTTTGCAGCTTTCTTGGAACACTCTTACATGGGCCTTGTTTAAATTCTGTCAAGCATCATTCTGACTGTACCCTTATCCAGTTCTGTCACCCACTTCTTTTCTGGGTCAAATCATGCATACTGCATTTGTTTGGTCTTACAGAAAGGAAAAGAGAAAAAAAAATGCCACTCAGATCTGCCCCCAAGGCTGTTTTATCTCTTCTTTCTGCAGCTTTCCTCTTTAAAATTCAGTGGCCAAATAGGAGTAGCTCTCATCACCATATGAGTGGAAGGCGCAGTGAATCTGGCCCACTTCTTCAGAGTTTTGCTGCAGATTTACAAGTTCCCAAGTGGGATTGTAAGAGGAAAGGTTTTATTGAAAACATCTGGATAGCATTATATTGTTATCTATTTACTTTTATTAGTTCAGAAGCTTTTTTAAAGAAGTGAACTGTGGCTTAATGGAAGTCTAAAATATTCCTTTAACTATTCCACCCAATCCTTATATAATACCATTGTACTCTGTGGCAAACAGTGGATGAGAGAACTCATGCAATAATTAAATGCTGGGTTTTACTCTATCTATCCTTCTCTAACTTTAAAAACTGAGGTAGCTTATCTAAGTAGTATAGAATGGAATGTT
>NW_012154951.1:824833-841595 GCF_000956105.1 Propithecus coquereli | reverse complement strand
GTACAGTTGATGCATTCATCCAAAAGAAAAACTCCTAAAAGGAAAAGCATCACCATTGATAACCTACATCCTACCTGCAACCTATAGTGCATCCATTTCTCCATGCCTAACTCTTAGTAACACTGCCATCGGTTACTGAATGCTTGATGTGTGCCACACCTGTATCATGCCCTCTTTGTGTATTGAGCATAAACTCAAAATGTCCAGAAGAGGCAGTGTTATAGCCTTCACTTTATAGGAGATTGTTAGAGAAGTTGAGTCATTAGCTCAGCTAGTAAATGTTGGAGGTGGAATTCAAGCCTGGGGCCCTTGGATGCCTAACGCACAGTCTTGGTGACTTGGGTAAGATGTACTAGCCTACTTGCCAGGGCTTAGGAAGGATATGGCTGGAAGAGTGGTATTTTACATTCCCAGTTTCCTTGATGAATCCTCCATGGAGGGGAAGCTTCATGGTTGCAGATAGCATAAAGATGTCATAGATGAAGGTTTTTTAAACAGTGAAACTGAAGGATACAGGGTAAAAAACCTTGGCTCTCAGTTAAGTGAGCCACAAATTTATATATAGTTCCACCAACTTTTGTTTTTTAATGGCTTTCCTGAGGCATAATTTACATACCATAAAATTCACCCGTTGTAAATTTATTATTTGATGATTCTGCACAGATTTATAGAGTAATGGAACCATTACCACATGCGGATGTTCAAAAAGCTGATTATACCCTTTTGCTTCCTCAGCCCACTGTACTAGGGTGAGGGTGAATCCTCAAAGTAATACTTTAATCTCTACCTCTTAAACCAGTGAAGGAATAATTTTAATGTATGCTCTTTTTCTTATCCATTTTATTCTTCTGTTGTCAGGTAAAAATTTTAAATCTGTTCTTAGCTTTCTGACATTTCAGGTTTCAATATATTGTTTATTTGTGGGTAGAATGGGGGTAAAATGGGAAAGGATGAAATTATATGTTTAGGAAAGTAAGGGCCGATGTGGTCGGAGATAATAAATAAATAAAGTCTTTATCAAGTCACAAAGTTCTATAATTTAGCTTCCCTTTTATAATTCTGATTATATATATGCTGTTACATGAATAGGAAACTATATTTTTAAAATTTTAGAATTATAGGTTTTTAAAGTGACAGCCAATATATTCTTCACACAACATCCTAAAATCTTTGTACAATGCAATGTGATATAATAACATCAGTACCTTCCTTAAAAACTCTTCAATGGTTTTCTTTTGCTCTTTGGAGAAAAGGCCAACATTTTCAACATTTAGAACCTCAAAAACCCGACCTCACCTGCCCCAACCTCACCTGCCCCCAACCTCCTCCTTGCTCCTCCACTGATAAGTAAATTATCATATTTAGTTCTGTGTCTCTGACCAGACGGAAAGCTCTGTAAGAGCTGAGTCAATATCTGTTTTACCTCCAACAGTACAGTACTCACCCTCCAACCAGAGACCGTCAGGAATAGATGGGAAGTCAGACAAAGCCAATCTTATTAGGCTCATTGCAACAAGGGAGACAACAACCATGTGGAACTAATTAGTGGACAATTGCCAATTAAATCAGTGCTGTAAAGAAAGAAATTTGGCTATATGTGAAACGGGAGTTTGGAAGCTTCTCTGGAGAAGTGTCTCTTGAGCTAAGAGGTAAGAAAGGTAAATGAGGGAAGGGGTCTGAAGGGCCCAGGGGAAAGCCCCGGGACTGGAGGTAGGGTGGTACAACAGGGAGGTCATTAGGGGGGCTCATTATAAGAATTGGGCTTCTGTTAGATGAGGTTCAGAGAAATGTGATTTTGCTCTGGATTGAGTACTACGGATTGAATTTTGTTTTTGGGTGCTGGAAAGCAAGGTAAATTCTGTAACTTAGTATCTCAGTAGTTTTTATTAAGAAGATAAGAAGGACAAGGCCAGACTAAAGCTGTCATTGGTAAAAAAAAAAGTAGCAGTCACTCCTGTTAGCTGGGAAGGAGGCAAGTGTGGTCATTTTTATGGTTTGGGCTGTGCTCTTGTTCTGTCTGTGATCAGACATGATTATAGAATGGTTTTGTTTTTGTCTCACTCCATCATGATCATGCAGTGGGCTTGTGTAATGGAGCTATTCTGTGAAATTGCCTGCATTTGTTGGGCAAACTCCGTGAGTAAGCGGTTAGAGCCAGGCCAGTTCAACTGACAGCAGTCAAAGGCTACTTTTTTTATTCTCACTAATAACTAATCCCATGACTTGGGTGTAGCAGTCACTCAACAAATAATTGATGAAAAAGTGAATGAATAAATTCAGCCACTCTGAGCTTCAGCTGCCTCATGTTTGGGGGATAATATTTCACCTGCCCCAAATAGACCAGAGGATTACTTTAGACCCCTGCCACAATGAGACTGGTTCCCGGGGTTATTTAGGTTTATGATGAAAGCTTGGATTGCAACAGAAGGCATAGATGTGGAGAGATGTAGACGCTTTTGTATATATTTTATTGTTAAAGTAAATAAAACTGTGTAATGGATTAGGATCAGAGTAACACCAGGGAGAGGGAGATGTTCTGGCTTGGGTAACTTAGGAGATGTAGTTTCATTCACTGGCTTGATCAATGGTACATTTACTGACTTCACTAATGTCATAAAACTGCTAAATATTGGAGGTAAAACTCACGTCATCTATGTGAGCAGGCCTTCTTCCACTTGCAATCAACTTTTGTGTTACGAAATGAAGTACATGGGAAGACATGGAGCTGGGAGCATACAAGATCAATCATTTTAAAGCTGACTCTCTCAGCTGAACAGGAAGGATGTTTTCTGGTAGTGGAAGCGGAGGTAGAATGTTGCAGACAGGAGAATGAGGTTGAGGAAATGTGATTATATGTATGAAAATCATCTATTTTCCTTGGATTTTATTAGAACTGGGTCTCTATTTTCATTTTTTATTAATAGGTCACCCATCCATCCATCTACTCAACCATTGTCTTCATTCAAAAACACTTTCAGAGAGTGATTAATTCACATGTCCTTTGCTAGAAGCTGAAGATAAATAACAATGAGTAATTGTTATACAATGCAGAATATGCTTGTCCAAGAGCCAAGAAACCTGGTTTTAGTCCCAGTTCTGTTTCTATATTTATGAACATCACTTTAAATAATTTATTCCTTTTTTATGTGTTTGTTATCTTTTCTGAAATATGGAAATAAAAAATACATATTCTGATTATCTGATAGGTACCAACCTTTATTCAGGAAAAGAAAAAAAAAAAAAAAGGTGCCCCTAAAACTGACGTGCAGCATTAGAGAGGTGGTAGAAGAGATAATCTGAGTTTCAATTTCTTGTAAAATGAGGATAATACTACTTCATTTACTTCATTCCTAAGGTTTTCGGGGTTAATAAATGAGATATGTAAAGCTATATTAAATACCAAATATCCCAAGTGACAAATACTGTTCATACTCAATATTAAAACACTAAAAACTGAAGTATTCATTTATTATTAAAGAAAGTCAGATTTTAGCACTTTTGACATAGTAGGCAAAAAACATAGTTTTGCTTTGTAAAACAGACAGAAGTCTGTCCCTTAGTCTAAGAATCCTAGGGTTAAGAAAAATTATAATAATAATAATTCCCACTTTCACTAAACGTTCTCTTTCCTGTGAAAAACTGCAGGATACTGTAGGATACCTTCTGTATACCCCACCTCATTCATTGTACCTACAATAATTCCTTTTGCTTTTTTAATGACTCGAATTCTGTTTATGTTCTCTATCCTTTTCGTTCCTTTATTTTTTTTTCTTGCTGTCTTCTGTCTGTATGGCTCTAGGAGAGGTGTCTCATGATAGCAGTCTCCAAGGAAGTGCTGCTTTTCAGCCCAGCATCCAGATCCCGGTGTCCTGAAGTTGCACAAAAACCCTCCTGTGTCATTTGTTACTTCTTTCTAAGCAATGTTCCAGGCAGATGTGACAAATAGAGCCTCCCCCCGTCCTACAGCTTGGTGGTGTAGTTCATCACTTGTGTCCCAAACTAGTATGTTTTGGCCCCAAATCCACAGTACAATTTCTGTAATGACCCATCTAACTTCCTGTTCCTTTCTTCTCTTACCCCAGGAACAAATAACTGTTTTGGGGACCAGTAGGTTGTCACTAGTTTCATATGACTGGTACTTTTAAATCCAATTGGATCCCACCTATTACTGCACATTTATCAGCCTATTTTAGAGGTTTCTTTTTTCCTTGACTACATATATTTATTTTCTTATAAATTAAAAACACATACGTCAAAATGTTTTCTTGCTGATACAATAACAGTAAAAATGCCTTGGGTATGTGGCTATGAAAACCTGTGTTGTTAGAATATGGTCTTTCTTACATACTCATTAAATTATCTCACTAAAACACTTAATAGTCTCCAAACCTTAGTTTCCTGTAGTTTCCTGTATAATGGACATAACTCTTCACTGGATTTTTCAGAGAAGATGTCCTCAAAAAATAATGCACAGTGCCTCACGAAGTTCCTGACTTAGAGAATGAATGTAATGAATGTGTTTGCCGCAGGTTGACTAAAAATGGAAAGAAAAGGCTTCTCATGAGAAATGTTGGCAAATGTTATTACTAGAATCCCTAAGCTGTAGTATGCTTGATTACCTGAGGCTCTTGGAGGTGCAGGGTTATGTTCTCCATCACAATGGTGCATGTTATGTTTGGAAGTTTATTGCATTCTGCTATATCTGCAATTTATTTCTCAGTAGAGTTTGTATGAGGCATTCTATATTAATGTAAATAGTATTGAATTTTTCCTTCAATTCCTCTAGGTCCTGTTTTATTATTGCCTTACTTATTTCTTTTCAGATCATCATGTAAACAATGATGAAAGTAAAAACCAATCATTGAAAACAGAGAATGCAGATGTTTGGGGAGTGGGTTGTTGTCTCAAGGCAGATAATTAATTTACTTATTTTGATTATAAATGTCTTTTTTAAAGAGTTTTACCTTGGGAGTGACTTTTTTGTGTTTTTTTTTTTTCTTTAGAAATGTTGATAACCTTACTATATGAATTGATGTGATCTGATTCATTTTTGTAATCCTTGCTTTGGCTAGAGGAAAGAAAATGTGGCAAAAACCATTTTGCTAAATGTTATTAAACCAGATCTAATCACTGTAAAGTGGAGATAAATATAAAAGATTGAATTGCAGCACGTCTTCAGCATTTCTTAAAATTTTAGTTGAAAACAGTAAAATCAACAATGAAATCTGCCAGATACAGAGCCTAATAGCATAGCCAAAATTCCTGGTGGCCTTAAATTAATGTAGTACCATTTTGATTCAAATAATTTGGTCGCAGATAAATTTATTAACAAGCTGCTAGAATGGTCGCCTTTAGCAGGAAGGAACTCATTTCTACTCGGAGAGTTAGAGGACTTTCAGGATCTTTCTACAAGCTCCTCAGTCAAAAATGTGTGTTCTCTATAGAGATTATGTTTAAGAAGATTCTTGTCCAAATTTAGTGGAGAAGCCAGTAAACTTTTTCTGTAGTGGGCTGCATGGTGAATATTTTAGACTTTGTGGTCATACAGTCACCGTCTATGTGTTACAATGACTACGTAACACTGTCATTGTAGGATGAATGCAACCACAGACAAAACGTAAATGAGGGGGTGTGGCTTTGTCCTAATAAAATTTATTTACAAAAAGAGGCAATGTGTCAATATATCCCATAGACTATATTTTGTTGACCCCTGCTCTAGGGATAGAAAGGGAAAGGCATTTACTCACTTCGTTATATGATTGACATATGACAGGTGAGCCGCAGTCAGAATTCCAGAGTTCAGAAGTCTTCCTTCAATGCTGTTCTAGGGGCTTCAATATGAAGTCTTTGGACTGCACCTTATACTCTGTCCACTTCTCCAACTTTCTGGCACCTGGAATATCAACAGTGTTTACTGTCCTAATTTTTGTAACATGTTAAAGTCATAACTAAACAATTTAAGAGTTAATATCTGCTAGTATTTAAGTGGGGGCTTTGTACTAATTTCTTGGTCACTTAGTCATTAATTTCTTAGTTCATTCAACAATCAAGTATCATATGCCTTTTAACTCTGGGAACAATACTCTTAACTAATATTAATGTTAAAGATTATAAAAACTATTGTATTAAAGTAACACCACTATGTAATTCATCCATGTAAACCCAAACCACTTACACCCCTAAATCAATCAAAATTTGTTTAAAAGGCTGATAAAGTAAGCTGTTATTAGGACTTGGAGAAGTCCTTTGCAATGTTGGAAATATAGCAAAAAGTTTAAGAGCATGGTGTTTGGCATTACCTGTACCTAGATTCAATTCCTCGTTCTGTCATTTGCTAGAAATAACACCTTGACCAAGTAATTCCACCTCTGTAAATCTTAGTTACTCCATCTGTCAAAGAGAGACAATGATGGTGTCTTCCTCATTAGATGTTTGTGATTACTAAAGAAAATCATTCTTGGAAAGCACTTAGCACAGTGCCCAGTAAGAGCTCTGCATATATCACCTGTTATTATTCCCAATGGAATATCATTAAAGTACTAATTGGGTTATTCTTGATATGTTCACGCTTTCAAGAATATAACAGTTGAAATTATAGAGTTTTTTTTCCTTTTTCTTATGGATGCACCATAATGTAAAAACAATATCTCTTCTAGGAAAATGTCAGCTCATAGTCAATTAATTAAAAATTTTTGATAATGTAGCCAAAGATTGGAATAGAATTTTATTACAGTTGAATGAAAAGTATTAATAGGCCAAATAAGTAAGTCAAATGATATTAGTAGTCTTTAACTTAAAGGATTGATTATTTTGAGGCAGAATAGCTTTTGTCCATCCTGATCTTGTTTGTTTCCTATGCATTTTAAGCATTTAATAATACAGGATATTCAAATTTTAATGTAAGCTGTAACATTTTAGTCACCATTTAAAGCAGATTTTTCTTCTCTTTCAAACTTACCTCCAAAAAGCCTAAGAATATTTTTTTCCTCTTCCTGTTCAGATAATAGCTTAAAAGAATGGATCTTTGGATTTTATTTCTAATTTTCCATGCATACTATATCCATGCCCAAATCCATATATACATACAAGTCTGATATGTATATAAGTAAGTATATACTTAATCTCCTAGAATTAGAAGTTGTTTATATATGATGTGCACATATGTACATATTTTCATGTTTTATATATGCAAGTGCAACATCGTAAAGGGAGTGAGAGAAGGAAAGGAAAATTGCAACTGAAAGATACTTTTTGTTGGGCTAGGAGTGGGAAAAAGTCTATAAATATCCTTCCTGTACTAGCACACATATAATAAGCTTTATATCCTTGCATCATAAAATTCTGTTTTATGTCATGGCATTGCCTTTTTTTTCTTACTCTGTCTATTCCTTCATCTCCATTGGTCTTATATACACAGTGACATTAGGAATAATTCAGAAACCTTGCCATAATGTTTATCATGTAAAACTGTCAGTTGCCCATTTGTTGTTAACTAGTTTCTTCAGAGTGTCTGTTCAGTCTCTAAGATCAAAAGTCAATGCATATATTGTCTTATTATTGAGTATTTCTCTTGGTATATCAGTTGAATACCAGGTAAAATTCATTGTATTTGGGATAAATAATCATAATGATAAGAGGGAAACCCAGTAAGCAACTAAATAAAATGACAACCAGATATAACAATGAAATAATTCATGATAGTGTTGCCAAGAAAACAGGCTATAAACATTCAAATGTGAAAACTTCAAGCAAAAACTAAGACTATGTTGTAAGAAATACAAAGGCATAGGATGGCAATATTGTATAAGATATACAAAAGGATTGAATAAAATAAAAATAATCTTTCTGAGAAAAGAATGAGTCAGGCAGGCAAAGATGGGAAAGTAGTATAATACTAAGTAGTGTTGATCAAAGGATGATTTCAAGAAGATGGAAATCCTGAGTGGCCTCTGTGATCAGTAATGGTAGAAAACACTAAACATATTCATGCAAAATAAAAATAGAGCTGCTTGCTTGGAATATGTGCAAGCCTTTACAACGTCAAAAGAGTTAAATCTAAAGGGAGAATGCTAGGCATCAACTACTGATGGAAACTTTTCCTCAGTATGCCTATCATTTTACAATAGAACCCTGAATCTCCTAAGGTGTGAGCAGTCCACAAACTTTGAGCTTTCCAGAATATGTAATATTGCCACTTGCAAACCACAGAATTAAATCCTTGATAAATGCATCAGTCTCATAGTCATACTCTGAATGTTTATTATTCAGACATAAAAAGTAAAATCCCCAGCCCGTAATATCTATTAATCATCATCAAATAACATATAGATGTATTTTAAAAATAAGAGTAGCACACACATAGTTGATGGTTTAGAGATGGTTACTTTCTTTCCTAAAATAGGGTGGAAAGCTTTAAAAAATGGCTCATTATCTTTAAGAGTGCATTCCTCAGGTACATAATTTACCTGGTTCATTTCAGACATCTTTCTCTCACACAACTTATATGAGGAAGTGTGTCTATAGGACCAAAGAGTCTTGGATTTTGAGATTCAAGAGAACAGATAGAGAAAGACCAAGCCAGACAATCTGGAATAGGAAAGACCTTGTGGTGGAGGTTAATCCAACCAATATCATGAAGAGTCGGAAGAGGTGAAGGCTTGGACTTACAGGGACTTGAGAAAGCTGGTTTGGGGAAGGAGTTTGGAGAATGACTATTAACCAAGAACCTGTGCTACAGATAATTGGGAAATAGAAATGGGTAAGGAGTATATTCTAGGCCATATGAACCAAGTTTCTTGTCATCCCATGAGAAACGAGAGTAAAGAACAAAACTTGCTTTGCAATATTTTAATGTAATATTACATAAGAACTAAACCACAGGGATTCCGTGTTTATTAGAGTTTAAATATTTTTTCAAGAAGAGAATGTGTTGCAGTTGCATAATCTACCAGAGATTATGCAATATATGCTTGCAATTCATTTTTCTAATCTATGTTTAAGGGGAACCGAGGCAGAAAGCAACAGAAAAAATTTATCATATAGGATGTATACTTATAAATGACATCCAAAACAACCTTAAGAAATTAAAATGGCAAGAATATTTAAGGCTTATCTGGAATTTGCACTTTCTTAGGTTAAATCCTAAGTAATCTATTTTATTTAAAATTATTCTGTGCCCCGAAACTGAGATTCTGCATTAGCATCATTTCACTTCATGGACAATGCACAGAGTGATTTCTCGGAGAATTTTTTCCTTTGGGAACTGTATTAGTTTGCTGGACTGCCAAAATACCAGAGACCGGTGGCTTAAATAACAATTTTTTTTTTCACCGTTCGGGAGCCTGAAAGTCCAAGATCAAGATGTCTGCAGGTTTGGTTTCTTCTGAGACTTCTCTCTTTGGTCTACTTGCTGTGTCCTCCCATGGTCTTCCTTCTGTGTGCACATATCTCTGATGTCTATTTTCCCCAAATTTTCTCTTCTTATAAGGACACCAGTCAGATTGGACTAGGGCCCACTCCAGTGGCCTCATTTTAACTCACATATTCAAAGACCCCATCTCCAAATACTGCCACATTTGGAGGTACTGTGAGCTAGGGCTTCAATATATGGATTTTGGGGGCACTTAATTCAATCCATAGCAAGAACCAAAGACCTATTTGCTTAGAGTGCTTGCGGGTAATCATGAGTTTGGCTGGAGAGACAAAAGGAACTTCAGGTCTTAGCAATTATTTAAGCCAGAATCTTACACTCTATGAACCTCCTCCAGAGTTTAGCATGAAAAAGTCTCCCCAGAGGGCAGCACCCTGTATTTCCAGCATCTCTCATGTTGCAATTATTTGTCTGCTCACCTAGATGCCTTCAGGAAGTTGCTGGTGCTCACTTTGTCTACCAGGTATATATTTTCATGACAAAACAATTGATAGAAAAACAACAGATCCCATCAAGCAGTTAATGAGTAGTTGGCTCTTGACAGGGTACAACTGAGTAAAATCTGATGTGATCCAGTGAAAGTTTTCTTCTCCTGTCGTATATTGTCATGTTTTTCCTCAAGTGGAGATTGAGCTCAGGCCTGGAGGACAATTTGTATAGGAAGAGTCTATATGATTAAATGGAATTAAATATTTCCACATGAAGGGAGGATTCAGGTGGTATTTATTTTGTTATTTTCCACCCTCTGCCTCTTAAATTATTTTAATTCTGTGCTTTGTTTTTCTGTTATTGAATAACTACTTGTCTTCTTAAAGAAACCAGAACATCGACGGGTAAATTCTGCAATACTTCCTGCAAAAGAACGGATACTATTCTCTATATGATGCATTTACAAATTTCCACTTATATGTGGTGTAGTTTTTTTTTTTTTTCCCCAGAAACCCATGTTATACTTTGTTACTTTTAAGGAGTCAACAAAAACTGGGATTGTACATTTCCACTGGTCATCCATGCTTCGGTTTGCTTCTCAGGAATGGAAAATTTCTGCCCCGAACACATGAGGTCATAGCTTTCCTTCTCTCATCTGTTGACCCTGAGCCAAAGGATCCTTTCCACATTTCTCTCTGAGCATTTAGAACAATGCCCTTGACTGTCTTGTCCCGTTTTCTAGGTTTAGTATTTATAAAGAAATCAGAAATCATGGATGCTTCTCATTGTTCTGGGATGAAACCCAGTGGATAATTTCATAAACCATGGCCCTGCAAAACCAGAGATTCTCCTCCATGAAGGTAGAGTGGCAGTTAAGCCTTGGGGCAAACTCTATGTCTGCAGCCGTGTTCAGTCACAAGGAGGCTCCTCCCCGCAGAAAGTCCTTGCTTTTCCCTTTGCTGGCCTCAGCCATCTCTGAGAGGCCGAGGTATAAAACCGAGTCCCTCACCACTTCCCCAGACCTCTGTCATCACTCTTGGCACTCTCGACGCCAGCCTCCTGTCATGCTTATTCTCCTTCAAATGAGTTTTGCCAACTCCCGTTACTCATGCCCACTTTCACCCATGTTGCCATTTACACACACCGTCTATACTATTATTTACTTAATCTTATTTTAAAATCAAGAAGTTTTAACTTAATGCACTTATTTATGAAGGCAACTTTATGCCACTAGCACACATTTAAACATCTAACCATTTGCCTTTAGTAGAAGGCAAATATAAAAATTAACATCCCAGAAACAGAGTATTATGGAAATTCTTATAGCTCTTTGTCAAGCTCTGGGTTACTGTCTTGGTATATCTTCATAACATCTCCTCACTAATTCCCTCGGTTAGCATTGTTGTGGGCCTGCCAGGTTTCCCAGACACTGGGAATGAGGTGGAGGACAGGACAGACAGGTCTATGTGCTTCTGTGACTTGGGGTCTATTGAGGGAGAGATACAGGGAGAGAAATAAACAAATAAGTGAGTCCCCCCCAAAAAAAATCAGAAAGTAGTGCCTTTAAATAATAGAGAGGGTGCCTATGAGGTAGTTGTCGTTATTATTTGCTTTCTACATTTGAGGAAGGTAAAGATCAGCTATGTTATGGAATCCACCCAAGCCATATGAGCAGCAAAAGCAGAGCCAGGTTTCCTCTAATCAGGCTGAGTGTGGACAGGGGCCTCCCACTCACCAGAGGAAATCCCTGTATTATGCTCAGCCTCTCTGCACAACTGATTCTTGTTCTTGTCTTGCTTTCTGAAATACACCAACATTACTAAAAGAAGTACCCTGTCCATTCTTTTGCCTTTTCTTCTTCCAACTCTCGTTTGTCTGTTTTATTTTTCCAGTTAACCAAATGCTACAGACTGAATGTTTTTCCCCCTGAATTCATATGTTGAAATCCTAACCCCCCAGTGAGATAGCATTAAGGGGTGGAGTGTTTGAGAGGCCATTAGGTCATGGGGGTTGAGCCCTCACAAGTGGGCTTAGTGCCCTTACAAAAGAGACTCCAGAGAGCTCCTTTGCCCCTTCCGCCCACCTTTGAGGATACAAGGAGAGTCGGCAGTCTGAAGTCCAGAAGAAGGTGCTCACCAGAACCCGACCATGCTGGCACCCTGATTGTGGACTTGCAACCTCCAGAACTGTAACAAATAAATTTCTGTTGCTTATAAACTACTCAATCTATGGTATTCTGTTGTAGCAGCCTGAACTAAGACACCAAGAAAAATAGTAGTCCTCATAAAATGATGCATTCCAAAATAGAGATTTTTGTAAAACATGCAAGCAAATAAAGGAACCAAAAAATGCAAGAGCCAAGCATTTAAATTATAAATGATGAAGATTGTGATGCTACAGAATGGCATCCTTTCAACTTCTGTTGTCATTAACTTAGGTAAATAATGGCTACTCTGAGTATTGTAAATGCCGACATTCTGCAAAGTGGCTATTCCACCCTTTAAAGATAAGGTTAGGGCTCTTTTTAAGATTAACTGCAATTATTAAACTTGATTATGCTGAAATATCATTCAAGATAGCAAATGTACTGTCGGTGGAGTGTGAAATTTTTAGGTTTGAGGATAGAGCCCTCTTCTGGTGATTAAAAGTACTTTTTTCCTTACAGTGTTTTTTATTTCATATTCAAATGAAAATATAATACAAATTTTGTCCTGGGAATTGCAATTTTTTTAAATTTAAAGTTGAGTAGTGGAACATAAATTATTATAATGTGAGGATTTGGTAAGGTAAATTCCACTCCTAAAACCTCCAAAATTCCTCTCCTATTCTGGCGTATGTGAAATTTGAGTGTACTCTGTTAACATGTTCTGAAAACAGGATAAAGTAAATGTGTGTAGAATATCTAATTAAAGTGGTTGCTTATATTTCCAGCATTGGTGAAATATGTTTTTAATCCATAAGTAATTTAAAAAATGTTTTAAGGATTCTGCACACTATTAGGAAATGGTTCAATGGCCTGATGTTATTTCCTATGAAAATGAGCATGGTGCTTACTTTGGATCACTTTTTTTTATTTGCACATCATTTTTCTGTCAAAGGAATTGCATTCGGAATACATAAAAACTCCCAAGACTCAATAAATATGGCGAAAATATCTCAATAGACAATTCACCAAAGAAGATACATGAATGGCAAAAAAGGTATACAAAGCATTTGGATCATTTTTAGTTCTCATTCTAGCCTCTCATTCTCTCTTCCAATAGCTTAAACTAAATAGCACTGAGGCAGTACACGGTTTCTTCCCAGGCTCCTCTCCTTTGCCCAGGGCTTTGCCTGGAGCTCTTTGCATTAAATGACATGCTGAGGCGGCTTTCATGGCAGTTTCATAACCAAAATAACATTTCCATGCTGTTACTAGCATCAAATGGATACCAAGATCGAAAATGTGAAGAAACCAAATTTCAGTTCTGGGCTCCCATTCAAAGCAATTTCCTTTAATCCAAACACAAACTGAATCTGGTGTTCATTTTCACAAGTAATTGTTGAAAAGCCAAATTTGGGCGGGTTGCCTTGGACATCATATTTATTTAACTAGAGGGAATAACATAAGGCTACCGTACAGTGATTCTGCCTCACCCCGGATTTTATTTTTAAAAAGCAAGCACAAATATCATGTCTTTTTTTGTGCATAAAAGCAGTGATCTATATCAAAAGAAAGTAAATATTTTTATTCGTGCTGTTTTTAGAAAACTATAAATACAAAACTTTTTAAGTCTTGAAGATGTGAACTAACTCTGAGAGGCACATCCAGTTCTCCGCACAGATATGTCAAAGGCATTGCAAAGTCTTAAACATCCGTCCCTATGTGACCCACTTGCTGTGCCTAATAATAATACCACGGAAGTTTAGGTTTTTAAAAGCACTTTTGTGAAGCCCAGTGCTGAAAAGGTGATCATTTCGCCTGCTGACTTTAGAATGACTGTGCAGCTAGTGCCATCTGCTGGTGCTTATGCAGGAAACGAGAACAGAACAAGGATTCTGATGTCCAGCCTGGAGCTGCTCTCTTCCAATAGAGTTAAATGGTCAGCTGAGATGAAATATTGCAACTGTAATTTACTTACTTTCAAATAAAATTATAAAAGATACTATACTTCTCAAAGTAAATGGAAATTTATAGGGAGGGGCTCAACAAATGGTAAATTGACTGTAGTTATATTGTATTAAAGAACTAAAACATCAGTATTTGTGTGTAGGGATTTTTCTCTAGGTCCACTGTGAATTCCTTGAGGGTAGAAGATGTCATGAACCCCTTTGGATCCGAGATGTTTTGTGGTGAGCCTGGCACAGAGTAAATGTTTTTAGAATGCACACATCTTGTTGCATCTGGCGATCGAGGCTATAGTTTCATGAGGTTAGGAGCTAGGGATGAGACTTCTTTGTGTTCCTCATAATTCATAGCAGGGAGCTTAGAGTCATTGATTAGCACATCAGTGATGAATCTTTGATGGATGCACTGAAACTCGTGCACCATACACTCTGACATTTAGCTAAGCATTAATTTATCCTTGAAGTAAGGAAGTCTTTAATCCCAGCCTTTTTTTCACTCTCATATTTCCCATAAAAATTTCAACTCCTTGTTATATCGCTGGTTGCTTAACCATCCCTAATAACATTGTTCTTGAATCGATATGAAATTTATCTGTGAAAAAATAATATGGCTATTTATTATATTTCTTCTTTAGCTCTAAAATTTTGAAATGTCCAGTGTGGTTTGTTTGCAAAAGGGTGAATGTCTCCTGGTTGAAATTGAATTGACAAGGCCTACTGTTGACTTCTGAGACTTGCTTTAATTTTCTTTTGGGAAATCTATCAAGTGACCTGCCATACATTTTAATTTATTTTTTATTCATTTGCTCCCAGCTAGAGCAAGAGATGTATAATCTGAAGGAAGTTTTCCATGGCACCGTTGATGGGTGAGTTCCTCCCTATCATATACAGTGGATCATTTATTCTAAAATTAAATATAGCAATGAATAGGTTAGAGAGTTGTGTAGGAGACCATTGCCCAGCTGAGGGGATTGTCAGCTTCTTTCTGACAATCTGCGTCTTGCACTCCACAGCTGTGATACTGCTCCACAGGAGTGTCTCTGCGTTACTCTCCTTTCTCCGTCACTTTAAAAGAAGTATCTTTCAGAGTCTTTATGGCTTCTCGGGTTTACCTCTGGTTATTTACAGATTCTGTGAGAGGCGGATGCTATAAACTCTCAAAGTCCTGCCTTTGATAGTTTTGACTTGCATTTCTTTTGTAAATGCTTTGGAATATCAGACACTGCAAAGATACAGGATCCACGTGGCTTAAGTTTCTGACACCTACGAATAAAATCACCTCACCGAAGCACAGTATCTTGGAATCTAATTTGGCTTAAGTTTCTGACACCTACGAATAAAATCACCTCACCAAAGCACAATATCTTGGAATCTAATTTGCCGAGGCCTCACGGCTGTACAGAGAAATAGTTCTCTTAAAGAATGCATGATTCTATTATCCTGTGATTCCACGATCCTACGTGAAATATCTCAAGAATGGAAAAACAAAAACCACATGTACTCCCTAATAAATTGGACCTAACCAATGGGCACACAAGTACACAGAGGAAAGTAAAAGTCATTGGAAATCAAGCAGCGGGGAGGAGAAGGGCAAAAGCTCACTAACGGGTACAATAAACACTATTTGGGAGATGGGCACATTTATAGCCCTGACTCAAGACATATGTCAAAAAATATGTACCCCCTTAATATTCTGAAAAAAAAATAATAATTTAAAAACGTGTGATTCCAAGGGCTAGCGGTAGTGCCGTAAGTCATGTTAATGGTTAAGTTTGCAGTTGCTGGGATCAGAATTTCTAGGTTCAGAGTCCAACGCTGCCACTCTCTAGCTTGGGAAAGTTGCTTAACTGCCCCACATCTCATTTCATGGTAATAGTAAAAGTATTTACCTTCTAAAGTTCTTATTCCCTTAGAACAGGACTTGGCATTAGTAGGCATTCAGGAAATGTTCTTGGTTCTCACTCACATGTGGGGGCTAAATATTAAAACGATTGATCCCATGGAGACAGGAGAATGATGGTTACCAGAGGCTGGGAAGGGTAGCAGGGAGAGGGGAATAAAGTGGGGATGGATATTGGGTGCAAAACTATAGTTAGATAGATAGAATGAACACTATTCGATAGCACAACAAAGTGATTATAGTCAACAAGAGATTATGGTATACTTTAAAATACCTAAAAGGGTGGGATTGGAATGTTCCTAACATAAAGAAATGATAAATGCCTGAGGTGTTGGATACCCCAATTACCCTGATTTGATTATTACACATTGTATTCCTATATCGAAACATCACGTGTATCCTATAAGTTTGTACAACTATTATGTACCCATAATAACTGAAAATGTAAAAACATTAATTGTAAAAAAGGAATGTACTTGGTGTCATGTATATTATTAGTAGCATTAGTATTTATATATTAGTAGTGGTTATAAAAAGCTTTCTTCCTTCTTTAGAATTTTGCGGTCATGATTGGTTTGACCCATACTGAGTGCCCAGTAAAATGATTTCTTCTCCCATTTCACCCCCTAGCACTAAGGAGTCTATCACTGAGCTCCTCACTTACCCAAGAGTGCTGGCTGTCACTGGAGTGGAAGAAAGACTGAGGCAGAGGCCATGGCACTGCTAAGAGAACTTTCCATATAAAACACCCCTTGAAATTTCTGAAAAATTGTTGAGGGCTGAAGTTGCATGAGGTCTGAGGTCCTATAATGGCAAGTGGGGGCTCCAGCTATAGAAATATTGCTTGCATGTGTTAGATAATGATACCTTCCATTTATAATGTGCTTACTCCCCAC
>NW_012154951.1:822624-823813 GCF_000956105.1 Propithecus coquereli | reverse complement strand
AATGCTGATCAAGTTGTTTCTTGTAACTTTTTGCTGGAATCAAATCCTCTCTGGGCACTTAAGGACTGGATCTGATAACGGTTGATGCAGCTTCTCCCCTGAATTGGGTAGTATATGTGACAGTTAATTTGTAAAGTTAAGAAAAAACGAAAGAAAGAAATACAATGATGCATTGGAGTTAATATTAGTTTTCCAAAACCTGTTCTCTGTTCTAGTTTTGCCCGGATTACATTGATGTAATTCCCCTTGACAAATGGAAAAATATTAATGGAGATGTAGGAAATTATCCAATGTCTGTTGTTATGGTCAAGTGAGTTAGTGTGTAGCTGGAGCACAGGGGCAGGAGTATCTTATTCCCAATTCAACGAATGCTGATAAGGCCTTTGTATGTGATGTGCCTTAACTACTTGTGGCTCTGAGCTCAGGGGTCAAACCCAAGACTTTGATTCCCTTTTTCTTGTGCTTAGCTTATTTCTGTTATCAGCTCACACTCTCTGTCCTAATAACCCCTCATTCGTTCATTGATTCTATGTTTATTAAACCTAGTAAACATTTCTTGGATGATGGTAAGAGGAAATACGGGATGTTCTTTAGCCTTGAGGAAGGCAGGAAAGAAAGAGTAAGGAAAAGAAGGAAGGAGCAGAGACTTAAATTTTTTTTTTTATTTCAGCATATTATGGGGGTACAGATGTTCAGGTTACGTATGTTGCCCTTGCCCCCATTCCCCGCTCAAGTCTGACTTCAAGCACGTCCATTCCCTGGGTGGTGTGCATCACATTCTTTGTGTATGCATATACCCGTCCCCTCCTCCCTGCCCGACATCCAATAAATGTTATTCTTATATGTGCACTTAAGTGTTGATCAGTTAAATATCAATTTGATGGTGAGTACATGTAGTGCTTGTTTTTCCATTCTTGGGATACCTCGCTTAGTAGAATGTGTTCCAGCTCTTTCCAAGCGAACACAAGAGGTGCTATATCACCATTGTTTCTTAAAGCCGAATAGTACTCCATAGTATACATATACCACATTTTATTAATCCACTCGTGTATTGATGGACACTTGAGTTGTTGCCACATCTTTGCAATTGTGAATTGTGCTGCTATGAACATTCGGGTGCAGGTGTCTTTTTCATAGAGCGTCTTTTGTTCTTTTGGGTAGATGCCCAGTAATGGGATTGCTGGATCAA
>NW_012154951.1:820955-822386 GCF_000956105.1 Propithecus coquereli | reverse complement strand
AAGTTTCTGTTCATGTCCTTTGCCCACTTTTTGATAGGGTCATTTGATTTTTTCTTGTTGATTTTCCTGAGTTCTAAGTAGATTCTGGTTATGAGCCCTTTATTGGATTTGTAGCATGCAAACATTTTCTCCCATTCTGTATGTTGTCTGTTGTGACAGTTTCTTTGGCTGTGCAGAAGCTTTTTAATTTGATCAGGTCCCATTTATTTATTCTTGTTGTTGCTGTGATTGCCTTTGGATCTTCTTCATAAATTCTTTGCCTAGGCCAATGTCTAAATTTTAACTAGTACCTGCTAGGTAGCAGATGGTGACTTGCATTGCTTAATACATGGACACTTTTTATCCTCATAAGAACTAATGAGGTAGGTGTCACAATTCTTTCATTCAGATGTGGGAATTAGGATGATTAAGTTTGATTTTTAGTTTGAGACTCACAGTCACTTGATCATTTACTACTCTCTTTGATATCTTAGCTCGCAGCATGTCACACCTTGACTTCCAGAGAAGTTTAGTCTGGGCAATGTTGGTTAACAAGTCATTGAAACCCAATTCTAACTCATTTAAGTTAAAAACAAAAGGACATTATTGTTTATTCCAACAAGAAAATCCAGTGGTACAGCTGGCCTTGGAGGCTCCTATGGCTCTCCTAAAATCAACCTCTCAGCTTTGCTTTTTTGGTTTGACCCCATTCTCTCCTTCTGCAGATGGGTTCTCCCTTGTGACAAGTGGAAGAAGAGTGTGGTTGCAGGCAGTTCTAGGATTATGTCATGTCCGTTTAGCAAGCCAAGAAGAAAATGGGAGCCCCAGGAAAATTTGGTGCCTCTGCTTACAAGAGGAATTTACGTGGTCTCCCTTTTGAACTCAACCATCACATATAACTTACATTGGCCAAAGAAGTAAAGTGTGTCTACTCTGGGAAGCAGATTTAAGAATCAGCGTGTGGTCCCCCGTGCTCTTTTTTTCCCTCGTCAGGCAGGGATCAGGGAAGCGTATGCCCCAGATAGAACCTCTGCCATCAGGGTCCCTGAGTCAACTCGATGAGCAGACTATGACTCACAGATGACTCAGGATGGATGGAAATGTGAGGGAAAACTGTATTTTGTTATTTTAAGCTTCTGAGATTTTCTGGTTGGGTGTTACCACAACATTACCTAGCCTGTCCTGGCTAGTAGACCAGGGAAAGATACTGGCTCAGGTATTATGGCAGGGTGTACTACAAGTAACCAAGCCGAGTCTGGATACTATTAATAACTCTCTGGCCAGATTTAAGATACTGTGATGAGCATGCCCTTCCCAGAACATTGATTTTGGGGAAGGACAGTCTACTAAGAAAATGATGGTAAACAAATGTCTACCAAAATTATAAACTCTGCCTACGCTAGTTGTCCCTGGGTATCTTTTCTTTATGGTTTTTAATTTGTTTTAATTTTT
>NW_012154951.1:815680-820445 GCF_000956105.1 Propithecus coquereli | reverse complement strand
AACAACTCGTTAGAAACCAACAAAGTCTATGAGGAGGAAAAGGTTACTTTTACTTCATAGAAATAGGATAAATCACTAAGGAAGTAAGAGGCAGTGCCAAGAGTACAATTCAAGTCACTTTATAGCACTCTATGGAAAATCTACACATTCCTATAATAAATGTCTTCTAAAGAGCTAGTTAAAATATATCATTCCGTAATTTGTGGGTATAAGTGAGTCGAACAGTGGCATAAGTCAATCTGAAGCATGTCACTAACCTGGTGACTGACTGTGCCGTGAGGGCCACAGCCAGTGAATAAGGGCAGCAGTTACTCTTGGAGGACTCTAGCACACTAAGGCACTAACCAATACCCAAGCGTGACTCTAGCCTAGATTGGGCATCTTTTCTTATCGGAGTTTGTAATTATGCATTTAAATTCGGGATTATTGGAGTAATATCCACTTCCCCCACCGGAAGGGTGGGGAAAGTATGAGCTCCAGGAGGACAAGTAGACAATTATATGCCAGTGTTTAGCACAGCACCTAAAACAGAATCATTATCTAATGCTGAATGAATAAACACATTTAAAAATGAACAATTAATGGTGGAGGGAAAAATGCAAATTTTTTTTTTAATTTTAAAGTAAAAGATCTGTCATAGTTTCAGCCGTGTGTGAAGTATTACAATGGGAAAGCAAGTGAGTTAGTTAAATCAGCAACTTGGGGGTCAAATAATCTTGGGAACAAATCTTGGCTCTGCCTTGTGCAAAGGACCATGTGCAAATTAACCATTTAAAGCCTCAGTTTCTTACCTGTAATATTAGGATAATAATAGCTTCTTCATAAGGTTGAAGTAAATGACAAAGAAAATATAGACCACTTAGTATGAAACACGGAGAGTGTTCTTAGCTCCCCCATGGTGACATAAATAAGAAAGTATCTAACTCTAATTGGAGAAATCAGGCTTCATTGAGGAGAAACTGTTTCAGATGGAGTTTGTTTGACAAACTAGAGTGGAAGCAGTACAGGCGAGTACAGTCCAGTAGGAGGAACTAATTTGTACGTCTGTAAGGTGGCATCCATAAACATTTCTTGACTGGGGTGATATTTAGTTATTTGGTAAGGTTTGAGCTCTGGAGATGGGTTGGAAGTAGTGAGATAAGAAAGTTTTCTATAGAAAGCAAAGAGATGTGACATCATATATTCAGGCTGAGTATCCCTGATCTGAAATGCCTGGGATCAGAAGTGATACGAATGTCTTAAAAATAATTTTGTCCATGAAATAAAGTTTGCATTGAATATTTATGTTCTGCTCAACCTGTGTGTGTGTGTGTGTGTGTGTGTGTGTATCTCCGTTGGTCACTAGCTTGATTTACCTCCTGGCAGAAATAGCTTTCCAGGTTCCAAGGCTAGAGCTATAACCCTTATTCTCAGGTAGCTGTTGTTGGTCACACGAGATATTTTCTGATAGAGGTTAGAATAGCGACTCTCAATCCTGCTTTCAAATATCTCAATCTGGAGAGATAAAAAAATAAATAAGTAAACATCCAGCCTGGGTACAACAGCTATACCAATTGGATCAAACTCTCTGGGGGTACCTGCTAGTATGGCTATAATAAAATGACTGATCAGATCAGAACATATGTTGGCAAAAATGGAGAGAAATTAGAACCCTCCTACACTGCTGGTGGGAAGGTAAAATGCAGGCATTTTGGAAAGCAGTTTGGCAGTTACTCAAAAGGTTAAATATAGAGTTACCATATAACCCAGAGATTCCAATCTTACCTATATATTTAATAGAAGTAAAATATATATAACCACATGAAAAAATAACTCAGAAGTCTTTAGCTGGTGAAAGTGGTGGAGATGGTGGGTTACCCAGCGTCATGAGTTAGGAGTGAATATGGAAGGGATTTTGCTGATTATTTACTGGAATTTTAAGCAATTTGCTTGTTTTTAGTCTTTTTTCACCATCACTTCCAGGTGTGTGTGTATGTGGGGGGGTGATTTTTGAAGCCGTTGGGAATTAGGCAACAAATCATGTTGCTTCCCAGTTTTTCACTGCCTGCAAAACTTAAGTGACAAAAATCAGGTTCTACATATCCTCACACTTTCCAGTTTCCCAAATTTTATTCTCCTCTTCTATTCTCTGTCATTCTCTGTTCATACTGCTAAAAAATGTTAATGGGTGTTTTGGAGAGAATATGTGTATTTGATCCACTATCTTTAACTAGAGCCTCAGAATTGTTTTTGTAATATTTACTAAGCATCTGAGTTCTTTCATAAACTACTATGTCTTCCAGCAATTGTGACATACCATTTCTTGAAGACCTCACTTTTCAATAATGCTCTTGCATTTTTCAAATATTCTTCCCACAAAGCTTTATTAAGGTATAATTGACAAATAAAAATTGCATATATTTATGGTATACAATGTGCTGTTTTGATGTATGTGTATATTGTGAAATGATTAAAGCTAATTAACATATCCATAACCTTTTGTACTTATCATTTTTGCGGTTAGAACATTTAATTTCTAATCTCTTATCAATTTTAAAGTATACAATACATTATTATTAACCATAATCACCATGCTATAATTTTTAACTTCAGGCCTTATAGTTACTATAGCAGGAAAATTTGTGCTCAGTAGTATTCTTATACTTTTCAAATGCTAATAGAGTTGCCATCCTTATTGCTGTTTTATGACTCTAGATATATATTATACTTCAACATTACCACTGCAAGTATATAATATCCTTAAACCTACCATAAATGTAAAGATGAAAGCAGAATGCTTATTTACATCTAAATATCTTTCTGGTGAAACAACATATTTTGTTTTTAATCACAGTGGAAACCTTTATTGTTTTTCATCATGGTAGAGAAAGTAATGGAATAGAAAATGAGACAAGAGTCAATTGTATCATAAGAACATGTTCTATTCTCTCACTCTCTTTTCCTTTCTCTCACACACACCACACCCATACAACAACCCTATGAAGTGGATGCTGTTAGCACCTTCCTCATTTTACAAAGAGATACAGAATTGCCCAAGGTTACACACTCAGAAAGTGACTGAGTTGGAATTTGCATGTAGGTAACCAGAGTAGCTGGCATAGAGTGAGCGCTCAGTAAGTTTGGTTTATAGTATTATTATTATTACATTGGAGTGTTTTTGGATCACATTAACTTGGCTTCTCCAAGAATATTATTTTTACGTTATGCCTTAATTTTTGTCAAAGGATACTTCAAGAGTTGTGTGAAATATGCTTCTACATTTGCTCTAAAAATGCGATTTGTAATATTTTGTGTTAACAATATGCAAATGTCTCCTCTACAGATCGATACAAGATAAAAGTTTTTTAGACTGTAGGTTCAAATAAAAACAAACATAAAAGAAAACATATAAACATATTTTTGAGATGTTGCTATGTGACTTCCTGTTGATCATAAGAGTTACGAAGATTGTATTTTTTTTTTTTTCCTGCTCCTCTGAAACTCAGTCTCAGAGGGAAAACCGATGATTCCACTAGATAAAGTCAGAGATGTTGTCCTGTATTTGTCTTTGAAGGACTATACCCTTACTTAATGACTTATGATAATCAAACTATAATATCATTTATTTCCCTTGAATGAGTGTATGTTCAAAGACCGATTATATGATTATAGTCTAAATTTACAGATTTTATATGCAAATATTCCCTTGGTTTGGGCATTTCAAGTAAAATATCAACTCTTATTAATGGTATATGAAAGAAGAAAATCATAAAAAATTACTGAATTGTATGAGATATTATTCAAGTGTGTATGAAAAATACAAATTTATGGTAAGCTAGAGAGCAAAGACATCTTTGAGATTATTAACTCAAATTTCGTAATTTTATATCAGAAGAAAAGGAGACTCAGGAAAGGATAAATTACACGATTTCCTATAGGTCACAGTATTGCTAGAGCTTCACTTTGTGACACACCCAGGCCTGTTGACCATATTTCTGCTTCACCGTATTGTACATGCAGGAACACTCCATAATGCGTGGTCCATGTTGAAGCAAATTCTGATATGCTGTCATTGGCAGCTGGCCAATCCATCCTGTTCCTACTGCCCATCCTCATTGTAACAACCACACAGTAATAGGATACTGTTTTTCTTTGTGGTTGTATTTTATGGTGAGTTTTTATTTGATATAAAGTATAATTTTTAGTTAATGCTGAAAATTGAACACAATTTATGAGTATGGGTATGCTATGGAACAGATCTGGCCAACCCATTAAAGACATAATAAAGGATTCTTTATAATGTTCTCAAAATATTTTGCTCATCAGTCTCATAAATTCATACAAGTACAGAAAAAATAAGTGGTTTGATGTCATATTGATTTATAGATCAACTTTCCTTCTCATGTCAGGTAACTTAATGAACTTCCATAAGAAAAATAGCTAGATAAAATCCTGTGTGGAGAAGAAAATGTGAATGGTTTTCTTCAAAACAGAATAATGACTAATTCTAAGAGCTAGGGCGTAATTTCTAAGCATAAAACCACAGGCAAAAATCGTGAAGGACAAGACTAGTTGGTTAAATCAAAATTGAAAATGTCTTCCGTTAAAAAATACCACAAATAAAATGAAATGATATATGACAGGCAAAAATATTTGCAACATACATGAAAAGTGTTAGTCTTCTCTTTTATTATTAATATGATATGATCAAGTCAAAAATAGAAATCCTGGCAAAGGGACAAAAGGCATTTTAGAAATGAACAAATCTACCCTCATAATACCCTGA
>NW_012154951.1:814647-815155 GCF_000956105.1 Propithecus coquereli | reverse complement strand
ATAACCCAAGTGTTCAAAAATAGATTGATATATCATATGCTTACATGTAATAAAACCATTAAAATATCAGTAAATGGCATAAATTTTGACAATAGATTTTAGGCGAAAAACACCGTATAATGAGATTGTATGTTTTTGACAGCTATATACCAGAAATTATCTCTGAAAAGTGAGAATGCAGGAATTATATTATTTCTTTGTGTTATTCCATATCTTAATGATTATACATACATTTTATCATGAAAAATTATTACTTGATAATTTCAAATATGCAGTAAACTTTCTTAAAACCTTTGAAAATTTGATAGCAAGAGTGGATGTGCATAGATTTCTCATTTATAAAAATAAATTTTGGTGCTTACCAGCAGGTGGCAGTAACAAACAAGCAGTGTTTTAGAGAGACGGTACAAGACTTCAGAGTGAAGCATTTCTCCTTTTGCCTAGCTATGCAGAATTGTAACCACAACACGGTAGAGATGCTCTGTTTCATAATCATTTCTGTACTTAT
>NW_012154951.1:812407-813577 GCF_000956105.1 Propithecus coquereli | reverse complement strand
CTTCCACAAATTGGAGGTATCCTTTAAAATGTGAGTCAGCTCTGCCACATCCTGCTCTGACCCTCCTATGGGTCCCCATCATTCTTGGAATAAAACTCCAGCATTCTCGCCAGGGCGTGTCAAGCTCCCCATGATCTGGCTGTCTCCTTCTCCTGTGTCATATGGTAGCACTCTGCTCTTGCTCACAGGGCTCCAATCACGTGCCCTCCTCACTCTTTCCTAAATTAAATTCCCTTCTTGAAGTCTTCTCTCTGGTCCTCTTTCTCACCTCTTCTCAGATATTGCTCTGTGGAGAGATTCCCTGGCTCCCTTTCCTGTGCTCTCTCTCCATTTACCTTTAATTTTCTTGCTGCAATAATCATTACCTGACACGTGAACCAAAATACATTTTTTTTTCACTGTGCATTTTCTGTCTCCTTCCCTAGAATGCATTCCCCAAGAGGACAGGGTCTTTGTTTCGATCACTGCTGTATTTCAGTGCCTAGAATAATGCCTGGTAGGTGGTAGGGAATTAATGGATTTTTATTTACATAAGCGAATAAATAAAACACACACTTTCTGACTTCCAGGCCATGACTCCATTAGTCAATTTAACAAGGAGTGAAATAAAATTTTTGTTTAGAGATACCAGACTTTAGAATGAGTACATTAAATGGCACCCTCCCTTCTTTATTAAATGAGATCCTAATAATCTTTATTTTATCTGCTTTGTTAAGTTGTGGGAAGACTGAAAGGAAAATTGTTTTCACATAAACTTTCTAAACTGTGAGGAATTATGCAAAGCAGGGATTATTATTTGAGAATTTTAGTTCCCCAATTGGGCAGTCTTGCTTTAGACCCACAGTCATAGCAATAAAGGAAAGTACAGGGAACATTTATTTTCAGACTGTGGGGAGGAAAGGAGAATGGTGATTAGGAGTCCAGGATTTTGGAGACAAATGAACTTGCATGTGAGTCTTGGCCTACACTCAATCGAGTAACCTTTGGGAAAACTGTTGGAACTCTCTGACCCTCAGTTTTCCTTGTGTAAAATGATGTAACTGAAACTGCCTCAGAGTAATTATGGAGAGATTAAATGAGATTGTTGCATGTCAAGCATAGTGCTTTTTATTATTATGGTACACGGGATGGCCCAGACCAGGGGTGGGGAACCTGTGGGCTTCTAGGTCC
>NW_012154951.1:807526-809227 GCF_000956105.1 Propithecus coquereli | reverse complement strand
AAAGTCACACACATTCAAACCTACAGTCATTTATTATTGCCTTCTCCCGGAGCAGTGGATACCAGTCACATAATTAATAAGGTCACTCAAGTGACAAAAAAGATTAGACTCTCTTAATAATAAAACAACAAAGATAACTTCATGCCCCATCCTAAATTTCTACTGATATTGTGAATATTTGGCTGTCATAGCTATAGTGTGTACTCACTGAGAGTAGCTGACCTTGATTTTGGTGGGAAATACTAGGTTCCATCTTCCCTAATGGGTCTCATAGACCTGCTGCTTCAATATAAAGCTTTTACTGAGAGGAGCAAAGGAGTTACGGATTGAACTTCCAGGGCAAACTCTCTTGTTTTCAAGACTGGCGGATGCCCCTCTTCAATGCCTGTGCACTCCACATCTCCCTTCCAGCTAGGCTAGGGCGTAAGCAGAGGCCTGGGTACTTCCCGATTCCAAGGAGCACAAGATACAGCAGACAAGCAAAGGAGGACAGGGCAGTAGGTCCCTTAGTCTTGCTCTCATCTGAGCCTTTGGTGGAGAAGGCAAAAGAGGTTTCTAAGCCTCTACCTCAGGGTAGTGCAACGAAAGCCTTAGCCGATAATAAAGAGCAAAGTCACCATCCTCTACTGTCTTCTCAGAGCCAGGGCTTTAGCTGGCAATGGTTTATATATTCAGCCTTCTGATCCTGACCAGACATAATTAATCATCATCAACTATGGATATCAATATGACACACCTTATTTCATTTTTATATAAATAATTCATTGAAAGCAAACACCCTAGTGTTGTAGTATAACCCAAAGCTCTCACTTCTTCGCCTTTCTCTCCAAGTCAGACTAGCTCATTTATTAACTTTGTCATTGGACTTTTCTTATTTCTCTTCTGGGTTGCAAACTTTGCACATTCATTGGCATTCACTCAGTCTTACCACCTTTAGCATCTTTGCCTTTTCTCTTTTCCTGAATTTCAAAGTTTGTCTCTCTGCCTGGTATTGTAGCCATGTTCCTAGAATTGCCAGTCTGCACCCTCTCTATTCTCCACTCAATTGTCTGAAATAATTTCCTTGTTATCTGCAGCCATTATGGAAAATGCCCGCTTATCATGCATATTTAATTTACATTTCTGTAGGTCTGTGAAGCTTCTATCATAAATCGAATTTCTTCTTACTGCTTTGCCTCTATTATTCTGGCTTTACCTACAGAATCATACTGTTCATTACTAAAATATATAATCACATTTAGACCAAATGATCTAATTGCATAAATTTTCTTCTGATCCGGAGTTCCTGGCACTCAAGCCCATTTCCTAGCAAACCTATTATAACTCACGGGCTGCTTCCAAATTCAGTGTGTTGGCTCAGTGTTCTCTTTTCAAACCATAACAAGCAAAGTTGAGGATTTTTACAATTTGAGATAAATCAGGGACTGTTTTCCTTCCTTTTTCCACCTTCGTTTTTCAATGAAAAGAAGGGTGTATATTACAAGGCTGAAATGAAAAATTTAGCATATACTGTGGAAGAAGCACTCTACATAGGTTATTTAATTCTCAGAGTAACTGTGCAAATTCAGTTTACATTATTCCCTTTTGCTGAGAAAATTGAGACTCTGAAAAGAGAAATAACTTGCCCAAGATTAATCAGCTCCGGGAACACACACGAAAGCCGTTTTATACCTACCACTGCTAACTAATGCCCTGGCTGCC
>NW_012154951.1:804497-807476 GCF_000956105.1 Propithecus coquereli | reverse complement strand
ATGATTTAGTTCTAACCTCCCCTGCCTGACTGGCGCCATTATCGCAGGAGGCTGGTTGGTGAGATGCTACGGGGATCGAGTATGCCAGTTTGTTATCAGCTTTTGACAGAAGTTCACTGTGTTTCTGACTGAAGTGGAATTTGTGAATAGCTGCACAGCTCAACAGTATTTTTTAATTTCGTCTATTTAACAGCCCACCAAGAGAATGCTAAAGGAAGAAAACAGATTTTTTAATGAGGATTGGGAATTGCAATGTTATCTTGTTTCTGCTAAAAATAAGATGATTTGCTTGCTTTGTGACACTGCAATATCAACATTAAAGAAATTCGGTGCTCATCAGCATTATAACACTCAGAAGGACACAAATATTTTAGAGGGAGAGGTACGAAAGTTTGTATTGCAGAAATTAAAGGATGAAAAGCAAAAGCAAAGATAATTCTTTCAAGCAGCAATAAGACCTGGAAATAATACCACTGAAGCAACTTATAAAGTAGCTTATGTACTTGGGAAAAAAAAGGAAGCCATTCAGTGATGTAGAAATTGCGAACAAATGCATTTTCCCAGTTGTAGGATGCTTAGATCCAGATAACATTTCAAAGTACAAACAACTGCCTGTATCAAGGAGAAACATAACTGATCGGCAGCATGAATCAGTCTTTAATTTAACAGAACAATTTCATGTAATGCTTCAAAAGGAAAATATATATTATTCAATCTCTTTCGATGAATCAACTGGTACTACTGACTTGGTGCAGGTTTTATACTTCATTTTGGTCGTAACAGAAGATTTTCTTTACTATGAAGAGTTACTCTCTTTGGGAATTCTTGTGAACAGAACATGAGGAATAGACAACTTTCTAGATAAACGTCATGAAGTTGGACTGAATTTGGTAAATCTAGTGAGTGTATGTACAGATGGTGCACCTTCCATGACAGGAAAATATGAAGGGTTTATTGCAGAGATAAAAAAATGTATTAACAGATGCAGATGCTCTCATTCTTTTCATCGTATCTTGCATCAGCAAAATCTCTGTGCTAAAGCTACTATTTTAAGTGACACTTTGCAACAAGTTATAAGTATTATTAACTATGTGGCATCCTCAATTTCATAACATGCTAAAGTTGAATGATGAGATATTCAGTGTGGATTTACTGTATCATTCTAAAGTGCCTTGGCTATAGCAGGGACAGGTGTTAGCCAAAATTTCGTCTCTGTAAGAGCAGATAGTTAAATTTTATGAAGAATAGAATCGGCAATGCGAATTTGTGAATAGTTGCACAGCTCAACGGTATTTTTTTAATTCCGTCTGCTTAATAGCCCACTGGGAGAATGCTGAAGAAAGAAAACAGATTGAAAGAAAATTTGTATAGGAATGCAACATTTCTGTGTGATATCATGTCAAATCAAAATGAATTGAATAATTCTTTGCAAGGTGTAAGACTATGTCTATATATAACATGTGGCAAAAAATCCAAGCATTTTGAAAAAAGCTATCTTTCTTCAAAACACTTCTTCTTCAAAAGGAAATTTCAGATGAAAATTTTCCTCAGTTAACAAAGGTCACTGATGAGCAGGATGATTTATGAAAATCATTTGAAGAATATGCAGCTGTTATGGACTTATTAATTAGAGAATACAATGAGAGATTCACTGACTTTGAGAATCATGACATCACGCTCAAATTAACATTTCAGCCTTACCTAGTTGATATCACCAAGGAACCTAAAGAACTACAGATGGAATTGATTGAGCTCTCAGTAGATGACATTTTAAAGTTATTGTTTGATGCTAAGAAAGAACCAATTGAAATATGGAAAAATGCAGTAGAATACTCACACTTTTGTCAACATGCCTGAAAAATGCTTTCTTGCTTTTTAACCATTTATTGCTGAGAATCTACGTTCTCCTACCTAACCCAAATCCAGACGCCCTTGAGGCCACAAATGACTGATTCCCATCTAGAGGATCAACTGAAACTGTCGTCCTTCAGGCTGCAACCAAACATTCAAATGCTTTCCAATGAAAACAGACACAACAAAGTCATTAAAAGAAGGTTAGTTAACTTTAAAATTAACAAATAGTTTTCATTTTATGAAATTATTAAGGACATAGCAGTTAGATTTTTACAAAATCATGTACATTTTAAAATATATCTAACTGAAGTTTCTTGAATGTTGGCTTATTTGATTACAGCTAAATTAACACGGTCTTCCAACATGAAAGTTTCCTCACCCCTGGCGTAGAATAAACCTTGTAGAATCCAATAATCACTTTCTCCCATTTGTTAAAAAAAATATATTGTTCAGCCTACCACCTGCCCCCTTAGCAGAAAGATGTCTAGGGTTTCCTATCCTTCCACCTCCTCCTGTCAATCCTGTGTAATCCAAGAACTCTCACCCAGAGAGTGTTAGTCCCATGTGAAAAATCAAGGAAAAACTGTAGTCCTGGTCCACTGCTGCTATGACACCTAGTCACCACATGGTGGTGCTGCTGCAGACAGCACCTTTCTAGTTCAACAGCCACCTGTTGACTTTGTGCCTTTTCCTAAACAGCTCCCTGCAGTTGCACCTTAGTGCCTGGGCTCTGAAATTCAGCCTCTGTCTCTCTGACTTTACACACACCTCTTCAGTCTTTTTCATGGCCCTATGCTAAGGTCTCTGGATCCTGATGGATTGTGCTGACAAAGGAGCCCCCCTCCTGACCTCTGAGGCCATCTAAACATGGCTTGGGACCCTAACTCCACATCCCTCCTGGGGAGTAAGTCCTCTCTGTCCAACAGTCTCTACCTCAGGAACTGCCCACTTTCTCTGCAGGGACCAAGTTTGTGTAACAAGAGTATGAAACAGTTTTTGCTCAGCAACACAGACATGTGCCCCTCCCACCCTCCCACCCACACAGACACACAGAGTCACATGCTTTCAATCCTGGGGAAAGTCACACACATTCAAACCTACAGTCATTTATTATTGCCTTCTCCC
>NW_012154951.1:789169-792207 GCF_000956105.1 Propithecus coquereli | reverse complement strand
TTGGGCTTTGGAAGTTAAATATTAAGAGAAGAAATTTGGAGGGAAGAGGGTGGCAAGTGAGGTAAGTTTTCAGCAAGGAAAATGCTGAGTAATTGAGATGCACAGCAACATGATGGGTGAGCACATCATCATTCATATTTATATTCGATATTGCTGCCTGTGGGATACTGTTCTCGTGTATCTGTGCAGCTGAATAAAATAGTTCAAGACCTATAGTCCTTTCTTTTCCAGTTCGATGTAACAGAATATTTATGTCAGTGAAAATAGTTAGAAAGGAGAGCAAAGACATTAAAAGCAGGAAACCAGAGGGGCAGTATATTAAATTCAAGCAGAGATAATGAATGAGGACTTTAACCTATGTTGTAATTCCAGTCCTCCTAGATTCAAAGCCATGTTTAGACAGGAATTTAATAGCAGGTCACAGGAGTGGTGGCAAGAACACAGGCATGAGTATTTTGGAAACTTAGGCTGCCATTTCAGATCTACTGTTGTGTGGCCTCAGCAAAGTAAGTTCACCCATGAGGACTGCAAACTACTCAGAAGTCACCTCTGAAGTAGAGGCTCAGACCACGTCAGTAGATCTCTTCTACAACTCAGTGCGGGAATGACTTCCTAGATCCCCGAGTTAAAACCATATTCAGGGCCAGCTCAGGGATGAAATGTGTCCTGTTCAATTACAAATGTCTGTGAAAATTGCTTGATTACTGTTCTTAGCCAAAACCACCTCAGACGATCTTCTAAGTGAAAGGTTCTCTGATTCTTTGCTGCAAAGATGTGTATGTCCTGCTATAAAACTATTTCTGGTAAGACATAGACAAGACAATGTTGATGTTCTGTTGAAGACTTTCATTTTTTTCAACTGGTAATGAGTTAAAGTTACTTTAGTGATTTATAAATGACACATGACATATAGCCAGTGTTGATTGAAGAGGTATGTGGTGAGAATTGGACTCAATCTTAGGGAAATGTGTAAATTAAAAGATCCATCAAAATGGGAAAAATTATCCAAAGTAAGAGTTCCTACTCACTGATCACATCATCATGTTGAAAAATTTAATCAATATTTTAAAGTCACTGAAGTAAGATTCAAGAATGGTGCACACGATTGTCTTGAGTGTTAGGGAAGTTTTGCCTGAGGACAACTTAGTCCATCATATTTTCTAAGTTAACAGTCCTTTCTTTCATAGTGGTCTATGAGCCTATAATTAGTAATATATGATGTCAGTGTCATGAGTAATACTAATGATGAGCAATTATTGAGTTTTGCTCTGTGCTGGGACCCATTCAATGGGCTTTCTGTAACTCAGTTGATTTCTCACACAAGCTTAGTATGTGGGTATTATTGTTATTATCCCAGCCTTACAAGTTAGAAAAAAATGAGGTACAGAGAAGTCACACAATTTTCCAATGTCATATTGCTAGTAGGCAGCAGAGCTCTTAAGCAAGATATTCCTCTACTGCTGATAGTAACAATAATTACCATTTGGAGGTTCTCTTCTGAGCTACGCAGTCTGCCAGAAGCAGTCCGTAGGCGGCATTGCTTCAGGTCTGTTTATAGATGAGATGACTGAAGCTCAGGGTGCCTAAGTAACACGTCCACAATCACCCTGCTAATAAGTCCCGTGGCTGGGAACCTCTAATTCCGAAGACCGTGATGGGTTCGCTACTTATGCAACTATGCATGCTCCTTTTGTTAAAGCAAAGTGAACAAATAAACACATCGAAATCTGGATCCCGTTGAGTACTGTGGGAAATGACAGATTGCAGAAATGACAGATTGCAGACAGTCTGAAAATGCATCTTGAATAAGCATGTGCCAAAGTCATGCAGACGGTCTTCAAGGTGTGCAGCTGGATCCTTATCGTTATTTAGGTCAAAGCTCAAACCTTGCTTCTTCAGAGACACATGGAAATTGCCCTATCTTTTTTAAGTACCTACCAAACACGCACTCTCCCGAGTAAGAACACACACACATCTCCAGTAACTCTCTATTCATATTACTTTGTTTTATTGTCCTCAGATCATTTATCACTATCGACATTGTCTTATCTATTTCTTACCAGAAATAGTTTCATGAGAACAGAGAGGTTGCTGGTTTTATTTTCTACTGTATCCCTAGTACTTAGGACAGTATCTGGGACACAAAGTATACCCTAAAAATTTTATCAAATGAATGGTTTTTGTTTATTCTCATTATTAAAAATATCAATAGCAGCAAGTTTTTTTTGACTGGTTCTCTATGTTCCTTGCTTCGTGGTACTTAGACATTTTACGAATTTATTTCTTATAGTACAATTATGGAGTTGGTCCTATTATCATATCTATTTTGCAGATGAGGAAAACAAGGCAGACTGCAGTCAAATTACTTGCACAGGGACACATACGTAGCAGTTGACAGTCACAAACCAACCCTCTCAGACCTGATGCCGAACTCACCCGTGACTACAAAAGCTCTAAACAGTTCTGCCTGCTCCTTAGTTGATTTCTCCAAAAAGTCATTTAAGTGGCTTCATTGCTAACTTTATACACAAGTTAAAATTCAACTAACATTTATTGAACGCACCCGTAGATTGTGTGGCAAGCATCACTTGTCCCCCTTTAGAGAAGAAAAGGAAGTTCAAATAAGTGATACTTTTATTGCTGGCAATTGATAAAGCCAGAATTTAAACCCTGGACTTGATTCCAAGTCCCTTGTTCATTCTCTAAGAAAATAGCTAAGCCTTCTCTACTAAAGGGAAAGAGCATCACCAGCCATGCAGTTCTTAACCATCATTTTCACACTGCATATAGAGAGGAAGAGTTACATCATGACAGATATTATGAATCCATTGCTGTGTGCTCTCTAGGAGTAGATAATATTTGAATATAGATGCTGATCATTATTTGGTCCAAATCCATATATGAGTTTGTTTGTTCATTTGTTTATTTATTTATTTTTTTGACAGATATTTAAACTACACAAAGAGGTGTCCTGGATGATTTTATTATAATTTTTTTTCTTTCAAAGTGAGTTTCACATTTGCTTTTTAATATCCCTA
>NW_012154951.1:778291-788822 GCF_000956105.1 Propithecus coquereli | reverse complement strand
AGCCATTTATAGCTTCTAATAAAATCTAAGGGAAAAATGCAATATATTGCATCAATTTAATGATAATATAACAATAAATCATTATTACTGTATTGTCATCTCTAGAAATTGTGAGAAACTAAATTTCTAAGACCACACCAATGCTGGAACATCAGTCAAAAATTTTTAAGAACCATATTATTACAAATTCAAATGTAAAGTCTTTGGTAGATATGTATTGAATGTTATCAATACTTTTATTAAAAATCTTTGATTATCTCCAAATTTTTTTCAACCAGATATTTGACCAGTAGGTGTCTTCCCTAACAATGCTTGGGGAGTTCATCAGTAATGTTTAAATAAATATTTGTTTGCCGCTACCTCTTCTTTCATCAATTGATCAGCCTAAACGGCAGCAAATAGGCAAATATGAGGCATCTTCCCTGGGATTAGGGATCATCATTCCTGATTGCTGCCGTTCTCTTGTCTTTCAATTTCAGCTGCTCTGGCGAAAGGCTGTCCATTTCTTTGTGATGCTCAGCACTACTGTTTTTATGTGATGTATTAATAGATGAATAACGAAAATCTAATTTTATTTGTGTATTTGTCTTAGAACTTTAAATTAGAGGAACATGACTAAATGAGTCACTTGTTTGACTTAAATTTGTGCCAGAAACTTTACATTCATTATCTCATTTCCTTCTGCCAACAACGTTGGGGGGCAGGCATCATCCCCACTTCATAGATAGAAAGGCTGAGGCTGAGAAAGTGAACAAAGAATTAGTGGCAGAGACAGAATTAACATCTGTGCTTGACTCTAAAGCTCTTATTCTTTCCACACTTCCTCAATAGCACTTATTTTTATGTTAACTCTATACAACATAATACTGTCTTAAGTTTTATTCTGAAGTTTCTTAGTATTACCTGTGCAGTTTTATTGTTACTTGTCCCTATATAGTGCTTAGTGACATTTCTTCTCTTTAGTGTCTGCATCCCATCCTAGAGAGTCGAGAGTTTAGGAAAGCTTCTACTATTAAACATGTTAAAGAAATGGTTAAGCGAAGTGGGGTAGTTTAGAATAATGATCAAGAGGCCAGACTTTCCGTTCTGGAAGACCTGGTCTGAGGCCTGGCTTCACTGCTTATCAATTGGATGACACTGTGTTAGTGGCCTCTGAGTGGAGGTTTTTCTAAGTTCTTGATGATTGTGGGGAAAAGAATTTCAGGATGCACCATGTAAGCCAAGCAAGCAATAGCTTTATTTTATTTTTTTGAAAGTGAAAGTACATACTCAAGAGAGAGAGTGGGCAGGATCCAAAAGAGTAGCCACACTGGGAGGAAGTGGTTTTCAGTCTTTTAAAGTCCTACTAATTGAGGGTAGGAATATTTAAGGCTAAGGGGTTGGCTTATACTATGGATTTGGGTAGTAATTCCTAGAATTGAGTTTCCTCCCAATTTCATACATTATATGGTTGTCTTGGAATTGTCATGGCTATTTCAAAGGAGGAGGAATTTTACAACACAATGTAAATGATACTATAATTAGCCAAAGTTCATGTAAGGTGACAGAGATAGCTGACAAGCTGGCTGAAGCCAGTTCTTGCCTGTGGTTATCAGCCCCTCTAGTTAGCTTCTGCCTGAGGGTTATTTACTTTAACACCTGCACCCAAACTCCATGCCTCTGCATCTGGTCTGCCTTGTCTCCTAGTCTGCTACTCTAACAGTTGGAAAAATTTCTTATCCTCCATAAGTGTCAGTTTGCCCATCTATAAAACTGGAATCATGGCCATACATATTGTTCATGGTCATTCATGAATTAATTCATTCAACAAATATTTGTCCAGGTACTCAGTAATGAAATATTTGGGCCAGGTACTCAGTAATGAATTAACAAAGTTGCTTTCCCTGAAACAATTTGTCTTTAAATACAGATGAAAAACTAATAAAACTAATAAAGTAAATGTATGTCAGGTAGTGTAAGGACTCTGTAGGAAAGTAAAACAGGGTAAGAGCAATAGAGAGAGGTGGTGGTGGGTGTGGGAGGGGTATAATTTGTAAGGAGAAGATTCTATTATAAAGCAACAGTTGATCAGAGACCTAAAAGAAATATTATTGAGAGAATTAAGAAAAACCAACCACAGAAAATCAAACATACTACATGAAGAATGCTTTGTAAGATTCCTACATAAGTCCTTATTCCACACTCATTTTATAATAAATCACTAGAATTCAAGATCCCTGAGAGGAGGGGACATTTCTCTTTCATTCATTGCTGCTTCACCAGCTTCATGATGTCTGTAGATTCTCAGTACAACTAAGCTGTAGCTCTTGGACTCTCTATCTTCTGAGGGGTATGGTAGGAGGAGGGAATCAGAAGATTCAGAGAAGAGGCTGAGAGTGGAACAGGAAGCTCTGCAGTAGAAGTCACCTGCTCCATCTCATCAGAATGTTGTCAGAGATCTAGACCCAGAAGACTCTGGGACATGGGCTTGACTATAGTTTCACCAAAGGCACTATGCTTCGATAAGAAGTGTCCTTGAAAGCAACCATGAAATCTACAGAAAGGAGCACAGGTTAAGTACTGAGACCAGAGGGTAAGTGCAGGCTCTCCTAACAACCTGGTGAGGGCCACATGGAGGGAAGTATAAGGTCTGTCCAGAAAGTATCCAGCCATGTTATATGAAAAATAGAGACATTTATTAAAGAAGATATAAGAAACATTGTACGTAGAACAATGATGCCTCAGTCGCCTTCAAAATAGGCACCATGGGACCCCACACAGTACTCCCAGCATATCTTAATCTAACCTGTACACGTTCAACATTCTCAGGTGTTGTGCTTGTTGTAGGCCTTCCAGAATGTGGATCACTTTCAACAGACTCTCGACCATCTTTGATGTGTTTGTGCCACACTTTTATTTACGCTGCATTGACGGCATCATTGCTGAAAGCCTTCATATGAATAGGTTCCGTGGAGGAATGTTCAAGCTTAATGCAAAATTTGATGCAGATTTCTTGCTCTACTCACTCAGTCATTTTGAATGTGATGGCCACACAGTACATATGCTCACTCAAAAGCATCTAGCGCCCCACTGGCTAGTACAGTGAAGTCGTCATTGTTCGTGCATACATGTTACAGTCCACTCTCCTTGGCTGCCAGGTTACAACAATGTCACACAGACTGTTCTCATTATATTAACAATGGCTGGATACTTTCTGGACAGACCTCATGTGCAATAGGAAATGTAAATTGCATGAGCTGCCAGTCATGTAGCTCAGACATTTGCTGTTAGCTTACTGGAAATAACCCAGGAATATTCCTTATAGATCAGGAAGAGTTCTCCTTCCATTCATTCATTCATTCATTTGTTCATTCAATTAATAATGTCCAGAGTTCTAAACTGCCTCCAGCATGAGGTCTGAAACCTCATGCTGTTTGAACATGATGTCTGCCATGCTGTTTTATTTGGTGATATCAAATGGAGGTGATTGCCTCTAAAATAACTTGAAGATAGCCGGTACTTAGTGTACCCAGAGACTGTCTGACAAAGCTGAATGATTTATAAAGTAGCCTCTTAAGTGGATTTGCTCCTGATTTACTTAGTGAACATTTTCTTTTCCTAGGATATTAGCTAGTGTGAAAAACATTTGTAGATTATGCATTAGGAGCCTCAGCACACTTTACCCTGCCCTGCTTAATTGCACATCTTGGAAACACTCACTCAAAGATGCCAGATATTTAACTAAATTTCCAATTCAGTTTTGCTAAATTGCAAACATCCTTGAAAAACTGATAAACAGGAATGGGCTTCCAAATGCCTCTAGAAAGGCAAAATGCTTGGAAAAAAAAAAAAAAACCCTAATTGCAGCAGCACATTTTATGGTCAATAAAGTATTCAATATGCTATGCAGCAGGGGTATTTCAACTGAGAGTCAAATAAAAATAACTGTGCATGTGATAGCCAAATGAAAAGTTTCTTTTCTCAGCAAGAGATAAAATAACTCAACTGTTTCCAGCCTGACATATTTGATGAATTGCTTGCACAAAGAGAATGTGTGGATTTAGTCTAGGTAATACAAAACAAATTCTTAGTAGCAGGTTACTAAGGAAAGCTAGCGTCTGATTCTAATAGGTTTGGGATTATTTAAATGAAGTTTTTCTTAAATATAAGTCCCCACACTCTGCCCCCAGTGAGGAATACAACTTCTTTCCCAGAAAGGAATACAACTTTTTTCTTTCTTCCCTCCCTCTCTTTTTTCCTTCTCTATTGCCTATGCATCTATCCCTTCCACTCTATTTCTTAAGCATGTATATGCAACACATTCCAAGGCTTGTGCTAGTCAATATTCCTTCCTTCATAAAGTGGAAAAAAGCAGAAAAGTGTAATAAAGCTTTGCAGAATCTCAAACGAGGCAGCAGCTAACAGCCTTGAGGAGCAGGCACAGGCAGCACAGATTTGTAACTTTTGATGGATTTTGAAGTAAGAAGGGAATTGTGCCACCTGCAGAATCATAGAAAAGTTACTTTCTATCAATAGTTTAGTCACTTTTTTACTTGAACTTCTCTTCCTTGGAGTTCATTAACTTCTTTCATACTGTGGCTATGTGAATAATTATTGTTTATTCCATCGGATGTTATCTTAATACTCTCCTTCCTCAGTCTCCTTTTCCTCCTCCCTCTACTTGCTTTTTCTATACCTGTGTTCAACTCAGTTGTGATTTCATATGAATTTAAATGGATTTGGGCATTCCAGTTGCATTTATTAAACATGGACACATTACCTGGTAGGCACAAATGTCTCTTTTTCAGATAAAAGGAATCAGTGCATTGCATTTTCACAAAGCTTTTTTATTATTACAATTTCAAACACAAACCAAAGAGAGTGAGCAGTATAATAAAGCTGCCCCACCCTTTACCTAGCTTCAACAATTATCAACGATTTGTCTATCTTGTTTCATCTATTATAATAAATTATTTGATGGGGGGCATATTTTAAAATAAATACTAGGCATAATGTTTATCTCCAGCAAATTCTTAAGTATATATCTCCAACTGATAAGAACATGCTTATATATAAACCCCATGCCATTGTCACACCTAACACAATTAAGGATAGTCCTTTAATACAATTTAGTACTCAGTCCATATATCCATATTCCCATTTAGTCAACTGTCTCAAGAATTCTTTTAATAGTGTGTTTGTTTGCATCAGGATCCAAACAAAATTCCTTATGTGGTATTTGGTTGTTATATTTTCTAAGTCTCTTTTAATGTACAAAACTTGATCCCCTTCCTTTTTATTCAGGCCATCGATTGTTTGAGAAATGGGATGTTCGTTCTGTGTAATGTTTGACACTCGATTTGGCTGAGAGCTTCCTCCAGGTATCCTTATCCGCATCCCCTCTAACACCGTAGAATCTCTATTAGATCAAATTCAATTCATTCTTGTAAGGCCTGGGTAATCACCCTAGCAGCAGTCGAGACATGAGGAAAATGAAATCCATCATGTACCCCAGAACTTCCATGTGGGAATGTGCTCTCTGCATTTGCCTTGAGGTAGTGGATAGGACCCCCTGCGTATCGCAGAGGAACAGTCTTATGTAAGGTTAGATGACTGCAGTCTTATCTAACTAGGACGTAAGGTGCTCACACTTAACCGTAGGGCTTTTATGTTGCCTACTGGGGCTGTAAGTTTGGGGCCAGAGCTGAATTATTTGAGACAGTAAGGAGAAGTGGAGTGCCCATATCAGCGTCTGCATTCTCCCACCTTCCACTCTACAGTCCAGTTTCGCCTTCAAATCAGTGTTGAACATTTGGAAAATGTAGTGTGAAAGGGCAGTAGATTGTTAGTCTTCTCAGGGCAAGCACGTACTTTGAACTAATTCATGCACTTTACAGTTGCACAGTATTAGATGACAACTATATATATATGTGTGTGTGTATATATATATATGAAACATATAATAGATTACTTAATACTTAGTCCTTGTAAATGCTGAATAAATGTTAGCATTTATTTTCAAAATGCATTTATAATTAGCCACTTTTCCCAAAGGATGTCAGTGCTTCACTTATTTGAAAGTGAAACCATCATCAGGCCCAACCACGGTACCCTGATTCCCAACAAGGCATCAGACCTGCAGGTCAGGAGGGGGAGTTGAGGGAACCGGAAATGCTGACATCACCCCTGAGCTCCAAAATTATGAATATTTTCCTTCACCTTGGCAACATAGCTCTTTATTTCTGGTTCTTTTCCTCCCTAGTCAGATTGTGTGATGCAACCCTGGATTATGTGTGAGGCCTTAAAACTCCGTAGAAATACCCTGTGAGGGGATTTCTGAGTGTTTACTACCACAGAGTATCAATAAATAAGGTATGCTGTGGTGAGCCAACAGAATTTCTTTAAATGAAAATGATGATTATAACCCTTTTATTTATAAGGCACTTTTGAGTTTGCCAAATGCATTCATACACACTATATAATTTCATCCTTAACCAATTCTATTTTAAACAATAATTTTATGCCTAATGAACAATGACACATGAAGAGTTTAAACAACTCGTTGAATGTTACGGAATAGAAAATAAACTCAGGTTTTAACTCCATTGGCTTATTTAAAACTTTCATACAGTTTCTTCATCTTGGTTTGATGCTTAGAAAGTAGTATCAGGGTAGAAGATACAGTAGTCTCTTCTTATCTGAGGCGGATACATTCCAAGACCCCCAGTGTAACCTTGAAACCACAGATGGTACCGAACCAAACTGTCATTTGGAGCATGTTTCTGTTAATGTCTTCCACCCCCAAATTTAAGTCTTTTTCATCTTATCTAAGCACACCATGTCCGTAACTTTTGGAGTTTGAAGCGAGACAACAAATCTAGCATGAATTTCTTTTTCCTTCTTCACAATTTTACATACAGAAGATCTGTTCTTATGGTAGATCTTAGCAATCTCCGCATATACTTTTTATTTTCTTTCCTCGTTAAGTGAAGAACTCTTACCTTTTTACTAAAAGGAAGCACTTTACGGCTTCTCTTTGGCATATAAAAATTGCCAGTATCACTACTTTTGCACTTTGGGGACATTTTAAGTAAAATAAGGTTTCTTTGAACACAAGCACTCCTGATACTCTGCTAGATGATCCCGTAACTAAGATGGCTCCTAAGTGACTAACCAGTGAATATCGTTGATTGCATAAAGACCCTGGACAAAGGGAGGATTAATATCCCACGTGGGGTGGAACAGTGCAAAATTTCATCATGCTACTCAGAATGTCGTGCAATTTATTTGGGAGGCTGAGACAGGAGGATTGCTTGAGCCCAGGAGTTTGAGGTTGCAGTGAGCTATGATGATGTCATTGCACTCTAGCCAGGTGACAGAGTGAGACCCTGTCTCAAAACAAGCAAACAACAAACAAAACAACCCAAACAAGCAAAACCCAGAATGGCACACAATTTAAAACTTAACGAACTGTTTATTTCTGAAATTTTCCATTTAATAATTTTGGATTATGGTTGATCACAGGTAACCGAAACTGTGGAAAGTGAAACCATAGATATTGGGGGGACTACTGTATAGTCCCAGCCTCAGACTGGAACTAAGAAACTTAGACTTAAGTGTGAAATATGAAGTGATGAGAGTTAGTTATATATAATCAAAGGAGGCAAGGAGAAGATCAGGAAACTCAGCAGGAGGGGTGTTTAGGCATGGATCTCAGGAATGTGTGTTCCAAGCAGGCGTGCCCTCCTATTCTCTCCATCCAAAGGTGCAGCAGGATGAGGGAGCCCTGATCCTCAGTATGAAGGCGACATAACATGTGTGGAGGGCAGTGGTGGGAGATGTGGATGCAGTGGTAAGAAGTCAAATGATGAAGGATCTCTTTAGGTGAATACTGCAGTGACCCATCCCAGATTGGGTGACGGTATGAACTTACAAATGGGGATGGATAGAGATTCCAGGGGTGGTCAAGTTCTTTTCCACTATCAGCACCAATTGCATGTCTGGGAGTGGTGTTGAGTAGGGAGAAGGCAGAGCAGTAACGAATTAGCACTTGACACATTGGCCCTCCATTGGAACATGGAAAAAGACTGGAGAACAATGACAGCCATCAGGATAGACTTCACTGAAAGACAGAAATGACCACAGGAACAAATGACCTAATCTTGACAAAATGCTCTTTGAGGAGGTGAGCTTTGGAGAAATAATTTGCTGTCTGTTTTGATCAAAACACCTTAGGTTTGTCATCAATTTCCCACTGAGGTTGAGCACACAGGAATGAGTCTTGCTTTCTGTTCTGATGGGGAAGAAAGCATGAACAACAGAAGCCTTGATCTTATCTTCCATTTAATTTTGAAAACATGTTTGGATAAAATCAATTCAGAGAGATAATGTTTGAAATAATTTGCCTCAATAATATTTTTATTGAGTAAAGAGATTCACAACCAGGAATTGTGAATTTAATCTTCTGAATGGTACAACTAAGCTGTTACTTTGAGAATTGAGTAATTTATTCTAGTGGTCATCACAGCCTTGGATTTTTTGAAAGCAGTGTTATACTGTGATTATTACTTAAACAATGGCAATGGTTTTCTTGCCTTCGATGCCATTCATCTCCCACTTTTCTCAAACAGAATGAAGAATGTCATAAAAATGTAGGATCTGGATTTTAATGGCAGGATTCTTTGTTCCTAACTTTTTAATTTTTTTAATCAGCAACACTAAAGCTGTTTTACCATGGTCAGGGTCATCTATTTATTTTCATTTCCAGTTTAGATGACTAAAAGTACAAGAAATTATTATTAATGACAGTACAACAATCCTAAAAATAACTGAGCCCCATGTTACTCCCCATCTGAAACATCCCTAATAATTCACCTGTCTATGTGATAAATGATTCATATCAGGAACAAAGTCAGCCTTCAGGATATAAATCTACACTTTAGGCAAAAAGGATTCTATACTAGAGGGAGAACTGAAAGGTAAATCATACATGTACTTGTGTAAATTTATTTCATATTTTCTATTTTCATAGTTCCTAAACAGATATTTAGTGCATACTTGACATTTACTCCAAAGCGTTAACAATGACAATAAAAAATTAGCATTTCTGTCTACAGCTTGTCAAGTGATTATTACATACGCCATCTCCTTTAATCTTGTCAACAATACTAGGCAATTGATTGATCATCGTGTCTATCGTGTTCTGGTGTTGGTTAAATGGATATTTGGAGAGGCTCACTGGTTTGCCCAGTGAAAAGTTGCAGAGTGGAACCAGTACACCAACCCTTTGACTCTGCTCTTTCTCTGTTCTTTCTACCACATCATTCTGCTTCAATATTTAAAGGGATAGTTTTTGAGAAATGTGGCACTGTTGTCTCTATAAACCACTGTATTACTTTCCTAAGGATGTCACAACAAATTACCACAAAATTAGGTGGCATAAAAAAAGAAATTTATTCTCTCACAGTTCTGGAGCTTAGAAGTTCAAAGTCAAGGTGTTGGCAGAGTCAGGGTCTCTCTGAAGGCTGTAGGGGAGAATCCTTCCTTGCCTCTTCCAGCTTCCAGGGGCTCCTCATATCCCTTGGCTTGTGGCAGCATCACTGTAATCTCTGCCTCTGACTTCACATGGCTTCTTCCCTGTGTGTCCTATTCTGTCTCTCGTAAGGACATTCTCATTGGATTTGGGGCTCACCCTAATCCAGTATAATTTCACCTTCATCCTTATCTTAATTATATTTGCAAAGACTCTATCTCCAAATAAGGTCGTGTTCTGAGGTTCCAGTTGAACATGAATTTTGGGGGACACTACTCAACCCATTACAACTATGTTTCTTATTTCCAATCTAGCAGGAAAATAAGAGTACTGGTTAACATTACTATCAAATTAACAAAGATAGTTCAAGTCCTGTTATTGATTAAAATACCTCCTCCATAAAAATGAAAAAAATAAAATAAAATTGGGCTGGGGAATATTATAAGTCAACATTACAAAATGGTGTCACTTATGTAGACAAAAGGAATGTACCAGTTGCTTTTAATCTGTCATATCAATGGCCACCATGGGCTTATTTTTATATTAATATATTGTCTCTTTGAGTCCCTAAGTCACTGTCTCTCAATTTTTCTCTCTCTCCCTTTTTGGTAACAACCAAAATGTTTCTCAATCAAGGTTTATTGAACACCTTTCTGAGCAAAATATTTACCTTAGAACAATGTAAAACTCTGGGCATATTTTCTTTTCTTGACTGTTTATAAACCTGCAACACTGCAGCTCAGGTTTAACTGCAACTTGCTGACTACATGTGTATGGAGAGCAGTCATGTTGTATTTATTGAGCATCTCCTATATTCCAGGTGTTCCACTAGAATCTTTTAATTCATTATTTCATTGAATTCGCAAGCATATGAGATTAAAATTATTAAATCCTATGATTTTCATCTTTTGAGAGATTTATACCCAATACAATTAAAGCTCCATGAGCACAGGCTTCTTCTATAATTATTTACCATTGAAGTTTCTATATGTACTAGTTTCTATCATGTGTTATATGATC
>NW_012154951.1:761010-777196 GCF_000956105.1 Propithecus coquereli | reverse complement strand
GAGCAAAATAAAATGTTGTGCAATAAAAAGCTCAAAAATATACTGCAAATGCGGAAGAGAAGTAGCATGTTAATTAAGAACATCATTTTCCATCCAGACTAACATGGGTTCAAATCCTAATTGTTGTTTTCTTTGACAAGTTACTTATCTTCCTTAATTTTTAAATTCCATTATCCCCAAAATACTAAAAGAATGCACATTTTACCTATACTAGATATTCATCGGATTGTTTTGAACAAGACCATTATCAAAAGATAATTATCACAATTTGGTAAGAAAATTGATTCTCTTACAATAAACAAAATATATAATTAAAGTGAACCGATACATTACTTTACAACAAATATTAATTAAAGTGCATCTTCCTGTAACAAAGATGTATGGTCTTAAGTTTATATATCAACAGTTCTTAGAAGGTAACTATTAAAGCAAACCTCTTAATAATACAGAAAATGTTTTTCCTGAGTTTAGAGAATAGAATTGGAGACTCAACTTTTTCAATAAGCAAGTTTAACTTAACTTTTATGATAAAGGTATGCATGTATGATACATCTATGTGTTTATTTTTACATTTATTTTCTTTTCTGAGCAATGTGTAATGTGCAGTGGCTGATCTAGCACTCTATATTATCTAAAGTAACTGAGCCATTGGTCTTTCACTCCTTAATTATTTTCTCACTGAAATACAGGGCCTATGATTTCACTATTATTATAATCAAAACTGCATCTTTTAATAATGTTATTTAATAAGCATAAGGTAGCATAATATTTATATTCTACAAACCCTTCCATTCTTCCCTATTTATTTAGTGACAGATCATCTTATGTGTCTATATATCTAATGCTTTTGACTACAGATTAATATCCCAAATAAGCAACCTAGGTGATAGATGCTGCTGGAAATTGAGAAGGAAGAGGAAGGGATGGGGGAATGGCCAGACTAAAGGGTGGAACTTACTATTTGGAGAAGCATCATGATAGGTATATTGGATTTCACTGGCCATATAGAATGGGTGGCATTTAAAAAATTGAATATTAGAGGCAACATCTTAAAAGCTTACTTTAATTTTATCAGAGATACCGTGAGAAGCAGGATACATGTAAGCATAAAATACATTCTTGTTTGCTTGAACATTAATGTAGCACAAACCTAGAGCAATGCTCTTAAATCCATACCGTGATGTCTCCTAGGAATTAAAGATTTTGTTTGAGGTACTCTTTTTAGAAGACTGAGATATAGTTGGGTTTTGGCTTACATGATTAAATCAGCAGTTTTCTATTTATTTCTAACATGTAACTAAATACAAAATTTCACTCTGATCCCTGCTCCAGTTGCCTCGAATGAATGATCAGGTTGTTCCATTTCATTTAGACAGTGTGCATTCCTTTGCCTCACACGTTTCATCTGAAAGAACAGCTTCATAGTGTGGGATTTTCTTGTGAAATCCTACATGTAGACTATGGAAAGAGAAATAAAAAAAAAAGACATTTCAAGTGCGTGCCTTTTAAAACATTAATAAATATGTTTAACTTGACTTTTACACTTTTTGATACCTTTTATTAACTTAGGTTTTAGTGTTAACAGAGTATTTTCATTTTTTAATTTGTATTTAAATAGAAACATATAATGAGATTTATTTATGCCACTTGTATTATTAATTTCAGCAAACAGAAATGGGGCCCTAAGCTGTAAGGCAACAAAGACCAAGGCTAATACAAAATAAAATCCTGCATTCTGCAGGAAGGACACCCCTTGCCTTGGACTTGAGAAGTCTGCATGTGTTCTTGCTTTGGCCACTCTATAGCTGGGTGGCCCTCATTTTAGGATCTCATTTTTAAAAATTTTGTCAAATGGTAAGTTTTTACTGGATGAATTTTCTGGTCTCTTCCAGTTAAGAAATTATGAAATTTACCTTAAATTAATTTGGCTTTTCATTGAATAACCACTTCAAGAAATATGTTCGGCAATAAAAAACAGTAGAAGGAGTACATGAGTGGTAAAAGGGATGTGTGTAAACATGATCTATGGAAATAAATTAAAAAATACTAGGAAAAGAATGACTCTGTTTCTTGTGAAAGGTTTGGTATGAATGATGAGAACGTGAACTTTTGATTAGTGCACACTGGATAACATTTTAGTGCAATGTGACATTCAAGATAGGTACATGACAATGCCTGTAAAACCTTGAGTTTTATTTCTGACTCGGTCCGTGAATAGGAAGCAGGTTACCAAACATCTGTGAGCCTTGGTTTCTGTTCCTCAAGTGAAAGGATTAGAGTAGATGATGAGAACTTTCTTTTACAGCTCTGGCAGGCATCTAAAATACAATCTTAATTAAAATCAGAGTCAAGAAAACCAAAGGGAAAATCTGTTCTAGCTGACCATGTTTAGTGAATCAAAGATTAGATTACTCATATATGTTGAGTGTTAGCTTTTAATGAGGACTATGTGTCAAGCCCCTGGAATACAAAAATAGATTCCAGAAAGCTGAGTCTAGATAGAGAAATATGCAGAATTTTTTATAGTGTCTTAGGATCATTGCTGTCACAGGAATGTGAGAAAAGTGCCATTGAAAATACAGAGAAGGGAAGAAATAACAGATTTTTCTTGAGGGTTCACTTATGAAGCTACATGATAATTGGTATTGGATCTCTGAGTTTGAATTTGTCCAAAAGAGGAATGGTATCATAGCACAAAGGCCCAAGATCTGACTAGTCTGATGCCAGAAAACCTGTTTGGGAAACTGATTAGTTCAGTGTGATTGGAACACAGATATTAGGGGCAAGATCATGAAAGACGTTTTGAATATACCAGTCTAAATTGTTTAGATTTATCCTGTGTGTAATGGGGATGATTTTATGGATGTTTAAGTAGAAGAATATCTGAGGGACCTAGCTCTCTCTACAGTATAGAGGACAGACTGAAGGATGTCGAGACTGGTGGAAGGAGTTAGGAGTCTGTTGTAGTTGTTCTGGTGAGAGATTAAGAGGGGTGTTAACTGAGATGGGTTCATTATGCTGGAGTGATAAGTTACCCCCAAATATCAGTGGTTTATTCTCGCTCAATCTATACATATCCGACCTAAGTTTATTTCTGGTTGAATATACATAACCAATCCAAATTTACTTCTTGTTTAATGTACCTAACCAATCCAAGTGAGAATTTAAGGAGAGAACGTTCATCAAGGGCATTCTATGACTATGGCCGACTGCATCCACAGTCACCAAGGAGGGTTAGATGGACACAGTAAGTCACATACTGTTTGTAAAGGCTTCAACCCGGAAAGGACTCATCTTGCTTCTGCTCACATTCCCTTGGCAAAATCAAGCACATGGCCATGCCCAACTTCAAGGGGACTTAAAAAGACAGTTCTCTGAAAGCGAAAAACAGAATATAGGTGAACATCTGTAATGACTATGATAGCAAATGGTTAGACTTGAAGGAGATAAGAGGAGAGAAGCTAGGATAACGTCAAAGATGTTTCTGTGTTAGAGTTTTATTTTTGCGGGTTAGTCCTCATTCTTTGACAAATTTTACTTATCTTTATTTTCTCTTCTTCCAGAAAGCATTCCCTGACCATGAGTAGGCAAGGAACTATGTTAGAGGTCTCAGTGGCAGGCCGATATGTGTTTAACAACCAGCTCTCTGTAGAAAAAACAATCACAAATCTTTATTTTGGAGCCTTTGTTGAATTTCCTGGTGTAAATTCTCCCATCAAGGCAAATTTCAAACTCCCAGTGTGGTGCCAGTGAACACAGAGCTGGTAATAGATAGGTGCACAGTATTATACCATTGATACGGCATTTCTACCATACACGTGCAATAGAACTAAATAATAAAAACTGTAAATAATAGTATGATGTAGTAAAATGCTTAGGGTGTGATAAGGTTTCAAGTATTTGAAACGTATGTTTAAAATTTAATTTATTTAATTGTAATTTTGTCTGATTTAATTTTTAATAATGGCTGTGTCCAGTGACTGGCTTACAAAATTCCTGAAAATTTAGCAATTGGCTCTCATGAGCCAATTACAAGCTGGCTCCAGCACACCACTGGAGGCTTCTTTTTTCCTGCCTCCCACAATACTTGGTACTTGTCTCTATTATGTTTCTTATCACATTTTATTTTAATTATTCATTTACCCATCTGTCTTGTCTGCTGGACAATGAGCCCCTCAAGGAAAAAGGCATTGTCTCACTGTTGAATTTCTCAGTGCTTAATATGGTACTTGGAACACAGAAGAAACTCAGTGAATATCAGTTGAGATAATAAATAAATAAAAACATATTTTTCATGAAATAAGCAAATTAATCGTTTTTCTTTCCACCGATCCTTACTTGCGGGGGCTAACTCACTCCTTTGTGTAAAGAAAGACCTACTCCAGACAATTGCTCTTACGTGAACATCACCTTACTGCTGTTTTTTAAAAAAATTGTTTTAGAGCCTGGCTTTGCTTCTTTGGGTGAATGCCAATTTCACTGGAAAATATCTCAAGTTAAATGTGTGTTCAATACCTGGATTGTAGCATCTGAAAATTCTGTTGTACATTTGTAACTTTATTATACATTTTCTTATGTAAATTATCTAAATATATCCACAGTAAAATGTTTTGTCTACCAATTGAGACAAGTTATTAAATATAGTAATTGTGTCTTAGGCGTTATTTGTATTCCTTTCGCATAATACAGTATTGGTCAGACCATAGTGACTCAAATCATTTAAGAGTTCGAATTGATTGTTTTACTTCTAACTCAAAAACCAGTATAATAAATCCAAAATTATTTTCTGAAGCTTCCTATAAATCTTCTATATTTTCTACTTTAATGAGTTAGCTGGATCTTTATTATAGGAATGCCATTGCATTCTACTTTGAAATTAGTAGGTGAATATCTCATTGTGTTGTACATTTTTTAGCTTTATGAAAACTCAGTATCTTGACACTGATGATTGTCTTCTCAATGTACATTCAGCTGAAATAGCACTTCAAGGATAACAGACTGTTCCACCTAAGAATAACAGTGCACCATGTGACAAATTGCAGACACTTGGTATAGCTAGATTATTAGAATCCTTATCTAAATTGTTTACATGTCAGGTTTCTTTGGTAGCTCAGAATAATTTGGACAAATGAGGCTCCCCACTGGTAATTACATTTCCTTAACAACATTTTAGCGAATGTACATAAAAGGTAATAATAGCTTCTGCCAGTGCCCTGTCCTGCAGCATGTCACAGCCTCAGATTCTGATAGTGTCTGACACTTATTACTTAAGTCATATATTTCTAAAAGCAGAGGCCTCTGCAAGGTCTTTTCCCAAATGATACTGTCTCAAGCTGCAGAAAGTCAAAAATCTGATTATGTCTCTAAATTTCCATGGATGTCATACACATTTATGGGAAAGCCTAAACTTTCTGAATCAGGAATTATCAGATGGGGTGTATGAAATAGAATTTCTAAAAGAGAAAAAAGTTTTTTCTATCCTTCTTTTAAGAGACCACTACACCCTCTGGGGTATTATCCTATTCTCCCCTCTCCACTGCCCCCCAAGAATCCCTCCTCTCTCTGATGTAGCAAGACACGGTTATTCATGTTTAGGTGTTGTCTCACTCAGGTACTTAAGGACAGGAGAATATTCAAAAATATTATTCCATATCTCCTTTTATCAAAAGAATTTTTTAAAAATTATTGACTTGCAAAGATTATATTTGCTATTGCCATGAACATGCATTGTCTTCAGAATCCTACTAGGTGTAAATTAGCTGTAATGTGTCTTAAAACATCTGTATACCCTATAGAACACCAATCTTGTGCCAGGGAGTATGTATGTGTCTATATTAATATAAGTTTGTGAAATTCTATAAAGAGTATATTCTTCTTTTTCATTGCAACATGTATTCATATACTAAAGAGCTTCTGAGAAATACTCCAGTAATATATCTATATCTATATCTTCATACAGTTCACTATTTCTCAGGTTCAGGTCACTGTATCTACTACTCATGGCCCAATCAGGAGGCAGAAACCACACAATGATTTGAACACGGGAAGTTTAATATAAAGGATTATTAATTACAACAGGGGATTGAAGTAAAAATTTGGATTGACTCATAAAAAATAAAGAGAACTATAAAACATATACACATAGCAGTTAAAGGAGCTGCCGTTGCCCTGAGAAATAACAGTGCCCAATGAAAGTCTTATCCTCCCTCCCAGGGCTGAGATCTATACCTTCCTCCCTGGAGAGGGCACAGTTTTTAAAAGTTAACCCTTTTCTATTAAAATATATTATCTTTAACATCAATATACTTTCTAAGTAATTTTGGTTAAGTGAAATTCTATAGAAATAGAAGAGCAGGAGCGATATTTTGGGCCAAGAGTAGGTATGAAGGGTTTTTTTTGTTTTGTTTTGTTTTTCTAATTTCTTTCTCTCATTAAACTTCATATGATTTGGGCCCTGGTAAAACTTCAGTGTCTGGACATACATCAGTGGTCACTTTTCAACACTGATGTTTTCCTTCCCTTGATTCCACCTTGAGAGGTAGACATATTGAGGCAGTAATTGCTCAGGCAAGAATTCAAGACTCCAGATCAATGCTGGAGTGGGATGAAGAGAGTAGAGGCAGAGGATTTTCTTTAGGGATCAGCTCTCAGAGGCATCATTCAATGGTAGGATGCCACGGAGCTCTGGCTTTGGATGCAGCCCTGGGTTAGACTCATCCCTGCTGTTATTAAACAACTGGGTTGACTTTGGGCAAGATTAAATATTTTGGAGTTATTGTGGAAGTTAAATACAAATGCAGAGCTTTAGAGTAGCCAGAAAGAACACAATAGGTGACAATCAATATCACTTTTCTTCTTTCTCACTTCTCTCTAATTGAATTTAGTAATTAAGGAGAGATGGGTCAGTTACTTAATAGGCTTTGAAATGTCTCATGTTTTAAGATTTTGCTGTATTTTTTGATATATTTTGTATTCTTTTATTACTTAAATATCATTTTATCCTAGAATGTGGTGCTGAAATAATCTAATATAATTTGTAAATGGAACTGAGTTAATGTAAAATAGTGATTTTTACTAAGAGATTTTCTAAGAAATATCATTTCCTAGAATATTATGCAATTTTACATATTTTTAAAAGTGATAAATATCTCACAGTCCTGGAGGATGGGGACAATGATAAAGAAAAGAAATGACCAACTTACGGTGTAACCAAAAACTAAGCCAAGATTATACAATCAAGGTTACTCAAGTATGTGCATATATATGCATATGTATACCTGTATACATATATACATGTACATATATATATACATATATATACATGTATACCTGTATAATATGTATTATATATACACATACATAATTTATATTAAATTATTAGAATAACTGGAATTTATATATGAAATAAGAAATATTGGTCAACTTCTAATTCTAGAGTCTCTCACTGAGGCCTAGGGTCTACCCTGCCTCTGAAGGGCAGGTCTGTCTTAGCTGATTTTTATGGAGGTTCCTATCTCTCCAGCAACATTGTCTGATCCTTTGGACACTTTTAATGCATAAAAAAGTACAGTTTCATTTCTTTACAGAATAGGGTGATAATATTGTATAATAACATAATTAAATTAACCATGAGTTTACCCTGGATATCAGAGGACTGTGCAAAACATTACTAGTTAGAGACATGTTCCCGTAAAGACCTACCAGTGCAATATTTTGTTGGATTTTGAAGATCAGTAAAATTTTTAAGTTTTTAAGCTTTAGGATATCAGGGGTGAGGGAGGGACTGGGACGGTGATCAGAAATGTCATAATTTAAGAATAGCATGGAGATGAATATTAGCATGGCATTTTTGGCAAATTATTTTGGCCATATGTTCTTAGAACTTTCTAGCCCATCTAGAATACAATGTGGTTAGCAATAAGCTACTCTTCACATAAACCGTTTTCTTTTAGATCTCTTCACCACCCCCCTCCACCTCTCCTTCAGCCTCTACCATGGTGAAAGCATATTTCTTTATGTCTAAACATTATGACAGAGATCTGATGTATCTTTTGTGTATATTAATAGCTCTGTGTGTGAGTGTATGTATATGTTTGCCTTCTGTTAACATGGGAATAATCTAAATAATACTAGAAAGAAGATTTCTACTCATTAATATTTTCTAACAATGGGACAGGCTCTCTCACCAATAATGATCCCATGTCATTTGGAAGATTCAATCATAAGGTTGATGTATGTTATCAGAATGAATATTTAAATTGCACAGGAACAGACCCAAGTGACCTATAGTGTTTTCTACCTTGTGAGTTTGTGACTTGGAGAAGATGCCCATTTCAGAGAAAATCAGAATCAAAATAGAATTTCAGCAGAGCTAGTATCTAAACAAAGTTGTCTGACAGTTCTGTGACTCTTAAACCTCCTGCTCTGATAAGGGCATTACAGTGTTTTTGTTTAATTTTTTACATTTTCCCTGATGAAGCTTATTTTCCGTTTTGGTAATTAGTATCTCCAAGCCTCATAGCCTTCCTTGCAAAGACCTCACCCCCTGATAAATACCTGTCTTGCTGTCACTGGTGTGACTTAGCAGTCTACCTCAACCAGTCCAATAAGCTGCTCACGCTCACTTCCCTGTTACTCCCGAGCATGCAGGGAGTGTCCACTCCGTGCCCACAGTGTGGTACATGGACTTAAAGTGAAACACAGCATGGAATTATTTTCTCCAAGGAGTTAACAGTCTACAGAAAAAGATTTAAATTTGACCAATTGTAATACTAAGTGGCAAATGTTAATGAAGAGTTAAGAAGAAGCAGAGTCTTACAGTGTTTAAGATCTGGGACATGGCTTTGCATCCCCCTTCCTTAATTTAATCACTGGGTGATTTTTTTTTTTAAAGCAGGAACTTATTTTATTTAATTCATTTCTAAATAATCTTATATCCATTTTATAAAACTAAATATTTTTGACATCTGCTTCCAGCAGCGATGGAATAACAGGGACCAGATTTACCTCTCACCTGAAACAAATAACGAACAAGCAAAACATAAAATAACTTTTTAAGACGTTGGGCAGCAGGCAATGAAGGATAGTGATTCCTGTGTGATAAGGATCAGCTACAACGTCTGCTTCAGGGAGAGTTTTCTCCCATCCAAGTACTAACTTGGCCCAACCCTGCTTGGCTTCCAAGATCAAACAAGATTGGGCACACTCTGAGTAGTATGGCCATAGACAGTTTTCTAACTTAATTGGCATTAATGAGCCTTATATTATATCTGGTTTATGACTTATTAAACTTTATATATTCAATACTTTTTACACAAGACTTAACATTTATAATGTACCATACAGTATGCATATGTGTTTATGTTTCATAAAAGATTCATATGAAAGTAGAAAACTGTTAGTGTGCAAAATATATGTTTTATTTATAAATAAAGCATCTGTCAATTTAGTTTCTTGAGGAAGATCCAAGTTTGCAAAATTTTGTACTTTCTCTATAAACTTCAGGAAACTTTCATTGGAATGAACCACAACCATATCTTTGCTTTAACAAGTCTATTAATTCTCTTCATTCACACGGTATTACTGTTTTATTTCATCCATTTATTCATTAAGATAGCTAAATTAATTTATTAACTTATTTATATAAAACTGCACTTGTGGCTGTATAGAACATAACACAAATCTTTGCCCTGCATTGATGTGAAGGGGCATGGTAAAATTCTTATTATGGAAGTCTTACAGTTGAGTAGTAGTCCGTGCTACACATATACCACATTTTACTAATCCACTCATGTATTGCTGGGCATTTGGGTTGTTTCCACATCTTTGCAATTGTGAATTGTGCTGCCATAATCATTTGAGTGCAGATGTCCTTATTATAGAATGACTTTTTTTCCTCTGGGTAGATATCTATGAGTGGGATTGCTGTGTCAAATGGTATTTCTATTTTTAGCTCTTTGAGTTATCTCCAAATTACTTTCCACAGGGGTTGTATTAATTTGCATTCCCACCACAGTGTAAGAGTGTTCCAGTCTCTCCACATCCATACCAGCATTTGTTATTTTGGGACTTTTTTATAGAGGCCATTCTCACTGGAGTTAGGTGATATCTCATTGTAGTTTTGATTTGCATTTCCCTAATGATTAGAGATATTGAGCACTTTTTTTATGTATTTTCTGACCATTAGTCTGTCTCCTTTTGAAAAGTTTCTGTTCATGTCCTTTGCCCATTTATTGATGGGGTTGTTTGATTTTTTCTTGTTGATTTTCTTAAGTTCTATTTTCTCCCATTCTGTAGGTTGTCTAGTCACTCTTGTGATAATTTCCTTGGCTGTGCAGAAACTTTTTAATTCAGTCAGGTCACATTTGTTTATTTTTGTTGCTGCTGTGATTGCTTTGGGGGTCTTCTTCATAAATTCTTTACCTAGGCCGATATCTAAAAGAGTCTTCTGAACATTTTTGTCCAGAATTCTTAAGGTTTTGCACCTTAGGTTTAAGTCTGTTATCCAGCATGAGCTGATTTTTGTGAGATGAGAGGTGGGGATCCAGTTGATCTAGTACCTCTTATATTATCCTGGATAGAGATTGAGCCCATCCTTCAAAGTGAGGTATCACAAGGATGGAAAAACCTGCACCACATGTACTCGCCATCAAACTGGTACTAATTGATCAACACTAAGGTGCTCACATGGCAGTAATACTCACTGGGTTCTGGTCATTTGGGGTTTGGAGGTGGTGGTGGGGTAAACCCACAGCTAATGGAAATGGGGCACGCTGTATGGGGTAAGGACACCCCATTGTAGCCCTGGCTTGGGCAGGGCAAACGCATTTCATGTAACCAAAATGTTTGTACCCCCCATGATATCCTGAATTAAAAAAAAAATAATAATAATAATAAAAATCGAAGTCTTGCATTTTTACTGTAAAGATTATTTGTTAAATAATAATACACTTCCAAATAATTCTATTTCCTAGATCAGTATCAGGACCAGCAGATTTCTAACAGCCTCTATTCTAAGTAGTCAGAAGTGTAGACTATAGGGAAAATAAATGTCTAAGCAAAAGACAACCAAGACCTCCAAAGATTCCTCTCCAGATATAGGTCTTTAATTATTTATTTCTTAGTATTTATTGAGGGCCTCATGGGGATCAGGCAGTATACCTCTACAGCTCTCAGCACAAAGACAAAATTCTGTGCATCTTTGAGCTCAGCTTCTGGAGGAGAGAGACAAATAATTATTTACAAAAAGGCAATATTTGTAAATAATGCAAGAAAAGCATATGCATATGTGTGTATGCATGCAAAAGTGTGTGAATGTGTATGTGTGTGGTGTCATATTGCAATAAGTTATAGAGTAAAATAAAAGCAAAGAAGGGGACATGAAATGTGCAGTGTGAGGAAATTCATTTTTAATAGGGTGGTCTCGGAAAGCCCTCCTGGAAAATTGACTCTTGAGCTGAAATGTGAATGAGGTAAGCCAGAGATGTCCTTAAGAAGGAATTCCATGCCCACGGAATCACAGGGCGATATCCTTGAGGAGGGCGTGTTGGATCTTTTAAAGGAGCGTCACATCTGTGTGATGTAATGGCCAGAGTGAAAAAGGGGCCAGTAGTCCAGATGGTGTCAGAGAGGAATCAGGGAGACAAACGATGTGGGTGGCTTAAGTGCTTTTCCTCTGAGTGAGTGGATAGTCATTGGACAGACTTGAGCAGAAGTGTAGCATGATCTGAATTGTGTTTTAAAAGGATCACTCTAGCCCTTGCATTCAGTATAGACTGTAAGGCACAAAGCACAGAATCAGACACACCATAAAGAGGCTACTGCAATAAATAGACAATTAATTATGGCAGCTTGGACGATGGTTGTGGGGATGGTAGTGGTAGGAAGTGCTTTAATTTTGAACATTAAGCCAATACCATTTGCTGAAAGATTAGATGTGGAGTGGGAGGAAAAAGCTTTGTTTTGTTTTGTTTTGTTTCAACTTGAAAACCTTGAAGAAGGGTGCTGCCATTTACAGAGATGGGAGAGATTCTTTTTGGAACAGGTTTGAGGCAAGGGGAGATGTGGAGTTTGGTTTTGGTCACTTTTGAGATGCCCCTTATACATCCAATTGGCTATGTTAATACATGAGTCCATAGTTCAGGGAAGAGACTCAGATGCAGATTTATATTTGGAAATAGTCCAAATGTTTACTGGGATAAGATTACCCAGAAAGTAAGTGTAGATAGGGAAGAAAGGAGGTCTGAGAATAAGATTCAAAAGACAGGAATCCAGAAGACTGAGAAAGTGTAGCCAAGTATGAGCAAGACCAGCAAGACCAGCAGGTCTGGTATGAGCAAGACCAGAAGAGTGCAGTATCCGGATGCCAAGTGAAAATGTGTTCAGAAAATGCTTGGCCTCTTTATTGGTTACATTTCAGAATGTGGCTTGTATGTAGGTTGTCATTCTGAAAAACAAGCTGAATAAAGGTAAATGGACATTTTATTTTATTTTTTAAGAAACAGTGTGTCACTCTGTCACCCAGGCTCGAGTGCAATGGCACTATCATAGCTCATTGCAACATCAAACTCTTTGGTTCAACGGATCCTCCTGTTTCAGCCTCCCTAATAGCTGGGACTACAGGCATGTACCCCCATGTCTGGCTATTTTTTATCTTCATTTTTTGTAGAGATGAGGTCTCCCTACATTGCCCAGGCTGGTCTTAAACTCCTGGGCTCAAGCAACTCTCCAACCTCAGCTGAGATTACAGGTGTGAGCCACTGCACCGGGCCCTATTTTAAATATAGAATGTTTCTTGGTCTATTCCTGCCACAATAACAAAATAGCACAGATTTGTATAATTTATATTTCATAGAAATTTATTTCTCATAGTTCTGGAGGATGAAGTCCAAGGTCAAAGCACGAACAGATTCGGTGACTTGAAAGTGCTTGCTTTTGCTTCCAAGATGGTATCTTTTTGCTGTATCCTCACATGGCAGAAAGGATTAACACTGTCCTCACATAATGGAAGGGCAGAAGAGGGACAAACAGGCTCCCTGAAGCCTTCTATAAGGGCAAGAATCCCATTCATGGAGGTAGAACCTTCATGACTTAATCATTTCCTAAAGGTCCCATGTCTTAATACTATCATACTGGCTATTAGGTTTCAACACGAATTTTGGAGGGACACATTCAGACCATAGCACACGTGGCCCACTGTATGTGTTTCAATATTCTGTAGCATTGACCAACAGCACAATTAAGAAATAAGTTATCAGATTACCATATACTTGCGTTGTGTAGCTCCAAACATAATACATAGATTTGCCTTCCATAGGTAGTTTGAGACTATGGCTAGAGGAAATATACTTTCCCAAACTTACGTAAAGGGAACATAGAATTTAATAGCAATGCTCTTATGTAGAATTGATACAAATCAGGATTGATGCTCTGATTGAGGACATATGTATTGCTTATGCTTTGTGTCGGGCATTGTGCTAGCTACCATATGAGTGGGGAAGAACAGGATATGTTCTCAGTGAGCAAGCATTTGGGGAGGGAAACAGACAATTAAACAAGCAATTATCTGCAGAGTGATAAGTGATTTATTTCTGAAAGCATAGGGAGCTTAGGGTGCATATATTAGGGACATGTAATCTAATCTTCAGGTCTTAGCAAACATATTCCCAAAGCAGGATTCAGACATTGCTGGCGTTAAATGTCAATATTCTTCAGGACCATTTGGACACATTTCTGGTTTCTGAATTCCTGTCTCGTGATGATTTTCCTAACCCTTGCTCTAGGCTATTCCATAGTCTGGCAAAAATATTACCCTTCTCTGTTACACAAGACTCATCTTTATGCCCGGACACTTCCACATTTAGTGGTTCATATGCTGCTTTTTTCAGCTGCTTAAAATACAGTTTATTAGTAAGCATAAGGCATGCTACTTTGAGAGAATGGAAAGGCTGTTGAAGCTGGGTATTGAGGGAACAACTGTTTCATTGCCTGCCCCAGAAGCAAGTCATTTCAGCTGTACTATTCTGTTATTTATCCATGAGGGTTTTGAAAGGAGAAGTAAACATCTCCAGGCTAATGGTACACTGATGTCCTAGCTGCTTTGGAACTAAGCATCAAAATTAATGAAGTTATGAGACACAGCATTGATATCCATAGACTTCTGACTGTATGGTTTGCAGATTTTATGCAAATAAACTCCAGAGGAATCGAGCTATTTCCATATGTATACTTTTAACCTACGTAAAATTTGTTTGCTGTAGATTAAGGAAACACAGATTGCTAAAGCAGTGTAAATCAGTGATAGATTTTCTTTATTTTTATTCTTTCCAGTAACAGAATTTATTTTCTTTAAAGTACCAACTGTCTTTTAGTATAGAAAAATCCTGATAATTAATTAATTAGTAATTCAATTTCAGAACTTTTATTATTTATCTTCTACATGCCTGGTGCTTTGCTAGTAAATGGAAATCAACAAGTTAATAAGAACAGTCTCTGTCAGAATTTAATGATTAATACTGTACACTTTTAAGGGGAAATACACCCTAATGAAGAAGAAACATGTTGTAAAGGAAAGGTCTTTGGTGTCCTTTACTTTCACTTACAGAGAAGATGAGATGAAATATCAAGATGATAAGGTCATTTGTTTCAAATATACTAATGCAAAGATTCCTGGGCCTTGTTCCAAAGCGGTGATCCTCCCCATCTCTCAGAGGTTGAAGACTTATGTCTATCATTCTGCCTGAGCCAGACATGTCATAGATAGCAGTTGTGTCTTTGAATGTCTCCTGTCTCTTCCAGTGATCCACTGGTAGTAGCCTGACTTCATTTTGCTGCCTTTTAACCGATGTTTTTTTCTTGCCTTTTTTACAGTGAGCATTTTATGGATGACTTCTTTGTATGAATCTGAGGTATCCAATTTTTCAGCCAGACTGCAAAACACCAGTTCCAGATCATTATTCATAAATGGTGTGAATGTTGTGACAGGAAGTCTAAGAAAAAAACAAAAGCGCTGGAGTGCTTTATATATAGAATTTTGAAATATTTACTAAGAAGTCTGATTTTCTGGATTTGTGTTTTGATGGAGAATTATTGCTTTAAAAGAAACCTGTGATTCCTTGACCAATAATATTAGGAATCATAGGATAGCGAAGGCGGAGATGTCAAACAAATGATATCCAGGATTCCCCAGGTATAGATGCCAAATCAGGCTGAGTGAATACAGAGATGGAATATTTTGATATCTCACAGGAACTTCTGTGAAGCTAAAATGTTTACAGAGCAACTTCCGAGAAAGGAAGGAGTAAGGACTGAGTAGAGGAAGCTCAAAAAATAACTTAGGGAAAAGACGATCAGGCCAGAAGTCCAACGATCATCTTCAGACTTCTTGTTCTGATGTGTCGACATTTAACACTGTAAGCTTAGGTCTCTGATACAGTAGACTCTGCACATGTTCCTCAGATCTCTTAAACAAGGCCTGCAAGCTGTCTTATTCTTCACTGAGCAGCTGGTATGTAATGGGTACCATTCAGTCTCTGTCATCGCTTCACTCTGGAGTGACAATACTCTGAAAAGTTATATGTAAGGTGCATATATTTACTAAATAAGCATAAATCTGTATGTTAGACTCAAGAATTTAATAGTAGTTTTTAGGCCAACAGAAGGAAATACCATAATTTTTTCTAGAACTCTAAAGGTTTAAAGATTCTGAAGATGTAGAAAGACGCCCATAGAGTTTACGTAGAGAAGCATTACAAAGTGATGAGTTGCTCCACATCAAAATGCAGAAATATAACATTTTATTTGGTTATAATTCATCTAAATTCTTCCATGTTGTTTATGTAATAATAATTCATACATGTTGTATGTCAAACACAGGCCAACCATCTCACCTATATTATTTATAACTCTTTTCCACAACACTTTAGGGTTAATAGATGATCTTGAAACTGAGAAAAAACAAGAATAAGTTCAGAGGGTGAATAACTAGTAAAGTAGATAGCTGGAATTCAAACTGGTTTACATGACTTCAAAACCCTTTCTCTTCCTTCTGCACCTCACTGGCTCTCAGGGACCATCCCTGGGACGTAATGTATCATCTGGGCTCTGTCATAATCTGGTCAATTATGTCTGATCAAAGAGATGGAGATGCACAGATCTCAAATCTTCAGATCCTTGACCATTTACCATC
>NW_012154951.1:752597-759705 GCF_000956105.1 Propithecus coquereli | reverse complement strand
CATACAGCATTGTCAACATCTATATATTGTCATAATCATTAAAATTATGTCTAATCATAGAGTGGCACAAAAACATTACCATAGGAAGTGGAAAGTGCAAAATGTAATATGCACAGTAAAATGGAAACAATAAAAATTTTACCAAGACTTCACAGAGCTAGAACAGGCTGCAGAGGAAGCAACTGGCAAGAGAGCCAGCTGCCCACCCATCCTCTCTAGAGTTAGGGAAACAGAATGGCAGCAACCATATGATCTTGCCAAATTTGCTTTTACAATTTGAACTGACTTCTGATTTCTCCTTTCTCAATTGAAAATTCTAGTGGTTGCCCAAATGGTGCATGAAATGAAATCTGCATATGCTAACTGAAAGTATGAAAATTTTGGCCAGGGAGGGAGCACTTGTCTTACAATTTTCTTCTTTCTCCAGGCTCTTTCATGCCTCTGCTGTTCACATGTTCTTCTTTCTCTCTTTAGAATGTGAGACTTTCTTGTTTCCTCCCCATCCCCTGGCCCAAAACCTCCTCATTTCCTAAAACTCATTGCAACTCTTTTTAGTAACGCCTACACTGAACACATTCTCCATCCTCCCCATCTCCCCCACCTCACATGCCCAAAGCATGAATATAACATCCCTGCAATACACTGGGGTTGTTTTCCTATCTCTTTTCCCAGTTGGGCTGTGAGAGCCTAAAATGCAGAGTTATCTTGGATTTATTTTTATAGCTTTCTTCAGTACCTGGCAGTAGATTGAGTAAATGAATGGTTGTACATAAAACAGTTCTTGTTTTTACTGGTGAAAGACTGAATAATGAGCATGACTGAGTAGTAATTTGATTGAATATGACATTTATGATCTCAAGGACTCTAAGTTTTTAGTGCAAATCAGAAAATGCATACCTTTGAAATAAAGGAATCTGTCTTTCTTTACATCAGTAATGTGCACACATAAATAAAACACATATATAGGCAGTGCTTAGATTTCCTTTATAAATAAGCACTTTTTAAATGCAGTCATGTCTTATGAATATGGCATGTAATTTTGAGGAAATTAACTTTAATATGGTCATGACGTTGACTTTATGTTGGTTTATTTATTTATTTATTTATTTTTAAATGTAATGCTATTTGTTACTTTCTAAGAGTTCTTTTTTTTTTTTTATTTCACCATATTGTGGGGTACAGATGTTTAGGTTACGTGTGTTGCCCTTGGTTCCCCCCCCAAGTTCGCGTTTCAAATATGTCCATCCTTCGGGTAGTGCGCATTGCCCTCCTTGTGTATACAAATACCTGTCCCCTCCTCCCTCCTCCCCCCTCCTCCCGCTGCCCTCCCCCTTCCCCAGCATGCAATAGATGTTGTTCTGATATGTGCATTTGTGTGTTGATTAGTTAATACCAATTTGATGGTGAGTACAAATGGGTCCCGTTCTGCTGCTCTTGTGGTGCCCCACTTCGGATAATGGGCTCAAGTTTAATCCAGGAAAGTGTAAGTGGTGCTAGATCACTGTCATTTCTTATGATTGAGTAATATTCCATTGTAAACAAATACCAAATTTTGATAATCCACTCATGGATTGACGGGCACTTGGGTTGTTTCCACATTCTTGCAATAGTGAATTGTGCTGCCATAAACATTTGGGTGCAGATGTCCTTATCGTAGAATGTTTTATGTTGGTTTATTATAGAAGAAAGAAAGAATCGTGTAGAGACCATCTGAATGATAGCTGCTGAGTTTACAACCATGCTTTGTCAGTGTGACAGCAAAAGTGTTAATGGGTGTTTTAGAACATTATCTCCAGGCCAGAGCTCAACACCATAATGATGAAAACCAAAAAGTGTTTGATAATGAGAGAGTGAGTGAATTTCTGTTATATTTTCAGTCAGTTGATCAAGGACTTCAACTCTGACATGTACTTAACCCCAGAAATTAGTTATATGCAAAAATAAAGTGGCTGATCTCTGCTTTCCATTAACTGATTAAAAAATAGAAACTATGTCGATTATAACAGACATCGAACTTTGTAAAGTATAGCACTAAAAGTGCTGCTTATTCTAATATCTCTATTTTATTTGATGCCTTGTCACCAACTGGAGGGTCTTTCTTCTTATTTCATTTTAATTTTTTCATTATTGCAATCATGGAAAACAACAAAATAAAACATAAAGAAGAAAATGTAAATTTTACTATATACCCTCCAAATGTAGAAATAAACATACATAATCTTTTTGATGCAGGGAAGTTAAGTAACTTGGTCAATGTTACACAGCTAGTAAAGGTGGAGTAGAATGCAAACCCAGTACTGTATCTGTACTTTAAATCATTACACTGTAATTCCTTCCCTGAAAAAGTACTTTGTACATAAACATTGACGTCAGCTCACTGAACAGTTTAACAAAAGTCTTAGTTAAGGTTCTGGTGTTACAGAACAGCTTTGAACCATTCCCTTTTACTGTGAAGCATGGTCATTTAAATGTTTGAGAATAGCTTGGTAATCATGGATTTACTCTTCACCCTAAAAGTTTTTTTTCTAGCATTTGGATATGAAAATCAAGAAAGTAGAGTCTAGTGTGAATTTTCTTAACATCAATCTGCTGTGAGGCCTTTGGAAGTTTAAATATTTTCTTTTGTTCCCTTGATTCTTTTCTCTTTATATTTTACATGGGGAAATTGGAGAAATATGTACCGTATTTACTATGAAAAATGCGGTATCAAATGCAGCTGGTGTAATGCACATTTCTTGAGGATAAACAGGAAGTGGAGAAAAGTTTCAGTGGAGCCTTGAAGATTAAAAACTACAACTCATCCCCAGTTGGTGGATAAACTGATGCTAACAGATGTAGAAAGCTATCGAGTGATTACCACTCTCACTGTTGTTTCTTCTTCTTCCTGGCACAGCAGTTTCTTCTTGCCACTGCAGATGAGAGGGCCATGGTTCCACGCTGTCCTCTACTGCGTCACACCGTGGGTTTCTAGAGGGTTTAGGAATAGCTGCAGTTATTTATTTATTCAACAAATGTGTGTTAAACGTTTACTCTCCCTAGCTCCATTGTGCTAGTAACACAAAACTTGGCCCTGAAGAAGTACCATATAGTCACATTTACATTCATTCTCAGCACCATCACCCCAGGCTCATACGAGGAGAATGTGTAAGAGTGCTTTTCTCCCCATAGGTTCTCTACGCAATGTCTGTTAGTAGCAGCTGAAGCAGCAGCAGGCAAATAATAAATTTAAATTGATTCCTTTGTGTATTTTTATGTTCTTCTGAGATGAAACAAGTTCATTTCAGAGTTCCTGGGTGTCTAATATAATTAGGTTTCCCTCTGTCTCCTTTCCCTTCTCCTCTCTGAATTCTCTCTTATATTCCCTCTCATGCATTGAAGATATGTTTCTGTTATTGATTCCCAACATTAGCTACCATCAATGATTAGCAACCATAGAGGTTTCTGTGCAGAAAAGATTACTTCTTTAATGATCAGTTCTTAGGGTAGCAGTTGTGTCCTGAAATTTAATATGAGTCTTCAGCTTGTTTTGTTTGTTAGGTTCTTATTGCTGAATTCTGTTATTTTAAAAATGACAAATGCAATGTACATTATTGATTATGGTACAAGAAATTAGAATACAAAAAATGAAATTGTTGACAACTGAAATTAAAATGTACTAACCCTGGCAAAACAGAAATTTGAGGATCCAGGAAGGATCCTTTGCAAATAGCAAAGGATTAAAATAATCAGCTAGTTCTCTCGTTTATCCACTGGTTATATTTGTCTTGTGGAATGATTCCTTGCACTGTTTTAGTTTATTGTTTAAAGTTAATGTTCTTGTGTTCCTATAATCATAAAGCTATTTATGTAATTAGAAAGTATTCATGAAATATTAACAAAATAAAAATTTTTTTTAATGGAATTTTAAACGTGCCTGCTTTTGAGGAAGGCACTGCTACTTTGGATTAAGTCTTACATTTGAGAGCTTATTATTACTTGGATTGACTATATAATTGTCAATGTTTGCCTGCAAAAATAGCAATTTTGTATAAGTCAACCTAATAGGTATAAATACAAATTGGCTAATACATACTCTACTTAGGTAACATGATGTTTTAAATAAGTATATTTTGCAGAAAATTAAAGCTTATCCCTTCAGGTGTTATAACTTCTGTATTAACCTGATGAGATGAAACTATTTCTAAACATAGTAATTTCTTTCTTCGCTTCTTAAGCAGAGTATACATACTCCTTTACTGAAGGCTCAAAATCATTACCACAAATAATTGTCATGCTGTATTGTGACAGTGAGGTGTTCTCAGAAGTTACGAAGTTAACTTCAGGGACATTTCTGAGAATGTGTGCCTGGTTTTATCTTTTTACCACACTGTTAAAATGCCATATCTTACTTCATTATATTCCAAGTGTCTCTATCATTCCATAATATGGGAAGATACAGAAGAGTCAAGAACATGCCAGGATAAGGAAACCAGTGAATTGAAGCCAAGTAGGCACCATAGGGGCTAAGCTGTTGATGCATTAAAATACAAAGGAGAAAATTGATAATAATAGACTTATATAATATAAAGCAGAACTTGGGGTGGGGACTATATTAAGGAAGGACATATTAAGCAGGGATAGGAACAGTGATCAAAGACCTTGAAGTCAGAAAACATAGTAAGAAAAGAATCAGGTTAGTTACATGGGCTAATATGTGCAAAGTCTAATCAGTTTAACTCCCCCCCAAAATAAGAAGCAAGCAAGAGTAAAATTAAGGGCTTCTCACTGTTGCTTCTTGGCTCCAAACCTAGACTACTAATTGAGTGAGGTGGCCATGAACTTGCAAGGTGGGTTTTCTATTGGGTAAATGTTGTTCTGGCATAGCCAAATTTTTGCAGAGACCAAGGCTCAGCTTTCTCAGAGGGTCATAAAATGCTTAACACTAAATTCTGAGTGCATTCGATTTACTGCGTATAAGCCAATGTATTCTAGGGAGTAATATAGTTAATATATAGTGAATTATGCAGCTAATATTCCCAAAATTACATGGAAAAATCTGAGTCACTAGAGCTTGAAGTAAGAATCCATGGTGCTTTCATTCGTCAAGTTCATAGGCTGAGAACAAGTGGTGATATTTCCCCTAGGGGACATTAGAAAATGTCTGGCAATGTTTTTGGTTGCCACACTGGATGACATTTAGTAGGTAGAGGCCAGGGATGCTGCTAAACATCCTACATTATACAAGGTAAAAAAAAAAATATTTAGTCCAAAATAGTGCTGAGGTTAAGAAACACTGTCCTAGGACCGCTATGAATATAAGAGAGGAAAATGGGACTTGCAGGCATCCTTGAAGCCTGTAAGCCAGGGGGATATACATGAAGAAAGCTCAGGGTGACAGTTTCACCTTTAGAAGGACAGGGAGCACACTGATCCAGCAATGAGAAATTACTTCACTCCCTCTGCCTGGGTTTGGAGAGGAGTGTCTTCTGAGAAGGTATGAAATTTATTTACATTGAGCTCTTAATAGTCAGTCACTCCAGAAGGAGGAATGCTGTAATAACTGAGTGACGTTAATATCTGGTCAGAGCCCTTTCTTTGCATCAATAAAGCCATTTGAGCATGGGATGAGTCACAACCAGATTTGGAGGTGAGGGACTTTGAATGGGTTAATCAGACTGGAGGGCAGAAAATGTGATTTTGGCTGACTCACTTGCTGGGGTAAACATGTCCATCAGACTATCTAACTTTAAGCTTTTTAATTTTATCTAATAACTCATCATTATAGGGTTTCAAGAAACCAGAACTTTGTGCCTCTTATCAGAAACTAAAAACTGTTATGTTGGCCCCGTACATGAACTGAGCCACTTTGCTAATAGACTTGGGGTCCTCTAGGCAACTAACCGTAAAAGCTCACGAAGAATGATTTGGTTTATTCTTAGCCTTAGCTGCTCCCCATAAAATATAGATCATTATAGAAGAGGCTTACCTCATGGCTATATAATAAATTTTGCACACTAATTCCCTCCAGTTGCATAGATCCCAGGTGTCTCCACTTTAATGCTAATCTTAAAGAAATCAGAGTTGTATCAAAGTAATCCTATTTTATAGTTTCTTCCCTAATAAATGTTTGAATGAATGAGTAAATGAATGATGAATGAGTCAAGTGAAATATTTTGCAATTATAGTGATCATAAACTAAAAGAAAAAATTTAAAATCATTGATTTTTTCCAAGACTGAAGCAAATTAATTTTATAAAATAACTTTTTCCAATTAGTACTTTTGCGACAGATGCAGCTCACCCCTGACATTTGCAGTGCTCTATAATTTCTAGAGCAGATACAATTCTTCTATTTCTTGGGCTTGATATAAAGAAAGCCATAAGAAACCCAATCCACATTTGTTAAAGTGAGTTGAAAATAGTTTACCTTGTAGCAGAAATGGCAAAGATACATCATCTAAAGTTGTGTCAAGACAAAAGAGCAAAACTGGCATAGAAGAGAATTTTTTTTGTCTAGTTTACAAAGGAGGTGGTTGTATCCTTACTCATCCTCCAAAAAATAGTTTGGCAATAAATAAAGAAGAAGTATACATCAGTGTATAGTAACTTGCTACTATAAAATATTATACTTCAAAAAGGGGATTATTAAAAGATGCTATGTAATATTCATTCATAGGTCACTTTAAAAGTTGTAGGTTAGGCTGTCCTCTATTCCTTCGCCTTTATCTCAGGGCAAATGTGTTGACTGTGTAAGGAAGTGGAGGGGTTTGGAAGAGAGGTCTTTCAGAAACCTACTTACTGACCTTCCAAGAGCTATTCTCTCTTTTCTTCTCCTCTTCCCTTGTTCTTCCCTCCCTCCTTCCCTTCCCACCTTCCCTCCTTTTCCTCTTCTCTTCTTCCCTCTTTCCTCCTTCCGTCTGTCCTCTATCTTCTCTCTCCCTGTGCCTGACTCTCTTACCTTTGTGTCTCATCTTCGTTCCTTCCCCCTTCCTTCTCTTTCCTTCTCTGTTCACGTCAATAATAAAGAAGGGCTCATTGTTGTGGCCTTTTCACAAATAACATAGAAGGTTAGGGAGCAGAAAAATGCCAGAGGAGATTGCAAAGAGATGTAATGTTCCCAGCCTCTAAGA
>NW_012154951.1:746430-751852 GCF_000956105.1 Propithecus coquereli | reverse complement strand
TAAAGAGTGCAGATATATTTCTATATTGCCTATCCAATAGTTTACTAATTAAAATGGTGCTAACTCTTATTATCCAAATAATAATTACAGCACTGTTCAAGGAGATTCTCCTAGGTGCTTACTGGGACTTTTGATGCTTTCTTCTGACTCTGTGTGATGTTTGCTTTAGAAAGATTTCCTTCTCAATTTGGAACGTAGTAACGACAGTAGCAGTAACAACTTCCATTGATAAAATCTCCCTTATATAAAGATAGCTCCCAATGTGTTTTATATACATTTTCTCATTTAATTCTCAGAATTTTATTAGGTGGATGTTATTAGCTTTCTTTACACATGAGGAAACTGAGGCTTAGACGCTTTAAAAGAGTTGACCAAAATCATGAACGATAAGTGAAAGAGCTGGTCTAGGAAGCTCAGATGGCCCAAGTCAGTAGTCAGTAGGACATGCACAGGAAAGGAAAGAGAGAAAGAGAGAGGAAAGGAAAGAGAGAAAGAGAGAGGAAAGGAAAGAAGATGGGACAGAAAAGTAAGAGAGTCAGACATAGGGAGAAAGAAAATAGTCCTCATCTTTCTAAGGTACAAAAGTAGAGTACATGCCCATGCAATTTTAGCTCCTGAATAAAAAATGCTTAGAAATGAAAAAAGAGGAGAATGAAGACTAACTTGGCTACTGGCTGTTACAATCAGATTTTGTTCCGATCTCTGAATGTAAAACTTGTCCTTAAATTCCACACAAGAGCAACTGTCCGTGGCATTGGCCTATGACAGAGGTGCCAGAATAAACAATTGTAGAAATGAGTCTGTTTCAGCAGTAACATAAAAAGGGAGCTTCCAGAGTATTTCAGGAGAAAGGTATGGGGAGAGCTTATCAAAGGAGAAGGAGATACGAGAGTCAACATCAGCTACCCTTTGGTAAAAATATTTCATGTGTGCTGTTTGGCTGTATGTGAATCTTCAAAATGTGCCAAATGCCCAAGAGATAAGCAGCCTGTGGCTAAAGGCAAAACTATAAAACATTGAAAATGTACTTCTCGGGCTGATGAAAGATTGGAGGGGAGGTTTTTTTTCCCCAATCCTGTTTTACTAGCAACAAAAAGATTCTGTCTAGGACCAAGGATAGTAGACTTAAACTAACTTACAAGAAATCCTGCTCAGTTTGCTCAGCTCTGTCTTGCTATTATAATAAATATGGTATCTAGGACCCAATATTACATTAGCATATCCTTTTAAAATGTTTCAAAATGGAGAGATGGTATTATTCAATAATATTTTTTATTGTTCTAAGCAATCATATTAACTTTTGTTTGAACACTTTCAAAATATAGATTTACCTGTTGTAGTTTTAATGGCTCCCATAGTAGAATAAGGGGATTTGAAAACTTTAACCTAAATGAGTGAATAATATATATTTTTGGGCTGTAGGGGAGGCTGACAAGTGGGTTGTGATACTTCACAATACTTCAGAGCACAGGTTTGGGGTCAGGCAGTAAAACATATTTAAAGTGTGATACTTAGTGCTGCAATGAACGGAGGCCAGCTGCTTAATCTTTCTCAGTCTTCAGGAGTTTTCTGTGAAATTTAGTTCAGAAAATTCAAGGAAATTTCTCATCCTGGTGCCCTGCCCATAGAGAATTACTAGATATTATTGGTATTTTGTGGTCATGGAGCCTCTGAGGGAAGTTGACATCATAGACTCATTATTTTCCTTTTTACCTGTATTTTCCTTTTCTGCAAAAATAATATGAAAATAACAGAAGGAATCCAACTAAAAATTTGCCTATATATTTTATATCTTAATGAAATCAATGCTTTTCATTCATCCATATCTTTTTATGGATATATATTAATTTTAAAAAATATTTCTATAAATTTAAGTTTTATATTCTAAATATTACCACTATATTATGGAATATTACCACTATATTACCACTATATTTTGTGGAAGTCTCCTTTTCTTTTATCATATGTTTCCTCCCTCCAAGGAAGTAGGTTGCAGCGTTTTACAAATGAAATATTTCCCTTTAGAGAATGTAGCTTTATTTCATAAAAATAAGATCATACTTAAATATATGTGTGTGTGTGTGTGTGTGTGTGTGTGTGTATAAACTTACCTTTTTGTTTACCAATATGTAGTAGGCATGATTCTAAGTTAATGACACTAAGCAACAGAAATAAAAGCCTCCTGTTGTAAGGATATGTGCAGGGAGCTTTAGATTGCTGTATTGTTTGTAGTAGCAGGACTTCTGAAACCAGCCTAAATGTCTATCAGTAGGGCTAAGGGTGATTAAAGTGAAGTACATCCACATTATGGGGCATTCTGTGGCTATTTTAATAATATTTAGAGCTCTATCTATAGACATATTTTTGAGTTGGGAAAGAAAACAGAAATGATTAATATAGTATCCTCATATTGAAGATCAGGAAATTGAGACATGAAGCAACTTGCTCAACTTGAGTTCTTGAGAGAGCCACACACAAGCCTGACTTTTAGTCCAGTGCTCATTCCACCCTGGCCTCCTACTCCTGGCATATGTTGGCTGCAAAGTTCACAGTTCATGTGGAGCAGAGGCTCAGCTGTGGGTGGGTTTGCATGTGAATTTGCAGCATGCATGTTAAAAGGCTTTTAGTACAACATCTTTTGCAGTGAGTTCTAGATAGCATGTAACACGAAAACTGCATTAGGTGGTTTTCCGTTACAGCACATAGGTAGTGCCACCGTTGTCATGCATTTGTTCCCTGACTGATTTTCCTGGAGGAGGTCACAGCCCTGTGTTACTTTGCTATGCACCACGATGGCAGGGTCCTGAATATTTAATCATGCTGCTCTGATGAGAAGGGGGTATGGCAGCAAGTTCCAGGGGAGTGTGTGCAGTGTGATCATCCTCAGACTTCTGTTTGGAAATGAATCCTTAGGGCACGCTCAAGGACACTCAAAAGGCACAGAGGATTGCTTTTCCTTCACCTAGTCAAAATTGAATTTAGAATTGTGAGATGAAGTCCTAAAGAGCTCCTTATTTTCTGCATAATCTGATATTTTGCTTTATGTAAATCAAAACAAGAATATTTAGTTCAGAAAGAATGGCAGCAGTTACATTTTGTTGCTGTTATATTGCTTCGTTTTCCATAATGGCATGCCAAAGTATGAACCCCTATCCAATTTAATCTGAAAGTTCCATGTGCTGACACCCTTGCTGGTTATCATAATATGATGTTGATAATTATTAGCTGATAGACGAGGATACGTGCTGCTTTCTTGGCATTTGGCTCAAGGCATTAGTGTTGTTATAAAAGCATCAGTGGAAACTTTAGCACAAAAGGGATTACTCACACTAAAGAGAATTATAACCTGGTATAGACATGATATCACTGAGTAAATAAGTTTCTGTGATTATCTCATGCCATTGCATCTAATATGTCTGGATGTTTTATTTAAGTAAGAAAGTCTTTTTTATTGAACAAATCAGGAATACTTCCGTTTTAATACCATCTCCTTATTCCTCATAATCTTTAGACTGGTTCTTTGGCTTTTCGTTAGCTCTTTTAACTTTTAATTGATTTGATTTTAATTTGGATCTTCTCCTTTTTAAACACTGGTATTTTACGGTAAATAAATAGTGCAAGGCAGTTCAATTTCAATTGAAAAATAGGGCAATGCCATTTATAACTGAGACAATGTGATAGCAGCCTTGTAAGTCACCTCTGTCCCCTTCAGGTAGTCTATCCATATTCAGTTTGAACTGCCACTTCCACATGGATGACATTGACATGTGACCTTCAACACCGACCTTTCTTCTGAATGCTAAATCAGCATTTCTAAATGCCCTGTTGAAACTTAACATCATTTGAAACTTAGTTCCCAATCTCTGCTTGGTAAATAGAAGATCAATAAAAATTTACTGAGTCAATTCATCATCTTTGTATGTTGGGGGGTTATGGGGAGGTCAACAAATTTATTGCTCTTTTTAATTATTTTTTATTATGCTGCTCACCTTCATTTGGTTACCTCAGACTCAAAATTGTCATTTCTGAGATCTCATAAGGGAATGAGGCAGAAAGTTCTGTGCTTCTCCCTTAAAAAATTAACAAAAATATTTTTCACTAGAATTCAGCTTACTCATATTTGTATTAGTCATATAGTATATATAACATAATTGAAAAAAATGACTAATCTCCAAAAAATTTACTGGAAGGAGGGAAGAGAATACCATGCTGAATCCTAAAATTTAAATCATGTATGTGGCCTAATTGTTTTTAAATACATTGGCCATTCCAATAAGATATTGTAAAAAGGCAGTGTCAACAAATGTGTGGGAGCCCATTAGATTCCAGTGGACATCACAGGATTGCTTGTGGTTGATGAGTTCTGTTGAAGCCAAATGAGCAAGCTGATTGTTTTAAAGCTGCCTATCGATTGTCTTTGATATAACTGAAAATGAGACCTCCTTGACTCCTTTGTGATTTGTTTTGAAATGAAAGTCTGGGGATACATTACCAAGACCACATTCAGTCTGTCAGTGATCTGCAGGTGGTGTTAGACACCTGGTGGGTTATTGGGACTTTTATAAAGCCATAGTTTTATCCACCTTCAGCTTGCAATTGGCTTTTCTTTGATTTTTCATTTCAAGATGGTTGTTGGCTTAGGTCAGTTTGATTAACAAAGTTCTGTGTTTTTTGAGAACTCAGGAGACACTAAATTTGTAAGACTCCCTGCCCCATACTCAGGGATTCTGAATCTGTATGTGGAAGGCTGGGCCCAAGAATTCTGCATTTTCCACAGGCATTCCAGATGGTTCTGATACAAATAAGCCAAACATGATACTTGAAGAAAACTTAGGTAGGAATGTGTATAAAATTAAGTGGATAAGCTCCAGGGGTATCTATAAAGAAAAAAAAATATTTATATATAATCACTTAAAAAATGTTATATAATTGTAGGATACTATTTTAATGCTTCCAGTAACTACATGTGTTTTGTCAGGCAGAAGACTGCATGCCTGCTTAATAGCTGAGTAAAATGCATCCGAGTATAGGTAAATAATTTGTTATTTTATTACAGCCCAAGAGTAGAACCTCAGTTCCTCACTCTATATGGCCCATCAGAGAGTAGAAAAAAAGAATCCATCATGAAGAAAATAAGCTAATATATATTTCTTTAGGACATTGTTTTCAGCCTAACCTTGTGGAATATTGAAATCAAGGACATGTCTAGTTTCCTTTTCTTATAATATGGCTGTAAATCTATTACTGGGAACTCAGCCCCTGTCCCACTACTGACTTCTCAGCGTTTCCTCCTTCAAAGTCCTGCATGCTGACATGGAAACCCGTTTCCAAGCCCATGATGCCTATTGGGTCTCCGTTGGGCAGGACTCTGCAATGTATTTTTATCTTCTTTTAAGTATGATGCATGTATCTGCCTTGACAC
>NW_012154951.1:727487-746090 GCF_000956105.1 Propithecus coquereli | reverse complement strand
ACTTCATTAATACCAAGATGATACAGAATTCTCAAATCTATCAGTGGTTTAGTTTCCATTGTGTCACATTAATTTACGGCAGAAAACCTCAATAATGATATCATCTAAGCATTGCCTAAAATATTCATTAGTTGTTGTGCAGTTGATTTAGACCTAGGCACTCTAAAGGACGGCTTATCTTGCCAGTAGGTTTGATTTTGACTTGCTTTGTATTCACACAGCTGTCACCAAAGTTGATGCAAACATTACTAGTGTGATGGCACGCTCTGTATTCATTGAAGTAGGGGAACTGTATGCCTCTGGAATAATAATGGACCTGGCGTTGGGACATTCCTCTCTAATGGACACTAGCTACTCTGATATTTTATCAAGACCCACTTTCAAAACCTGTAACTATGCCACAAGGCTCTGTTCTGCTTCTTTTTGCAGCCCATGGTGTGCTATTTTTGTGCTGCACATGTTTAATTTTGCAACTTGTGACAATTTGTAAAGCATAACAATGTCTATTCCCACTGAGATACACAGAATGCACTCAGATGTATTGACAGGAGCAGTCTTTGGAGGAAAACTCCATTGTGAGAAGAATCTTCTTAGCAATCGCTAGACTCTTTCTTCCTTGAAGGGAAGCCAGCCTCCTTTTCTTAATAAATCAGTCATATTTATTTTTCCATTCTAAGGAGCAGTGAGGTGCACCTAAGTGCATTTACAATTTGCTTTACATGAACTTGGCCTTCTCTGAAAGAGCAGCTCAGAAAAACATTTCCTCTAAAATGCAATTAGGAGAAATTTATCTTGAAATGAGCCTACACTTCTACATCCTTCTGTAACTTACTTAGCAAGACCAGTAGTTGCTTGTGTAATCATCCCGCATCATACAACTTTTCTTTCTTATCACACAGTGAGGCAGTTTGACTTTAAATTAAATTTACCTATAATACTACTGCAAGGAACCTTAGTTGTCTCCGTACCATGTGCTAAAAGTGCTAACTGGTTTCATCTAGAAAACCTTTGATCCCTCATGAGCTGTTGTAAAGTTCAGTCACATTTCTCCGTGAATGACATTGACTTTGCTCGAACTTCTCGGAAATGGTAAGGGCATCTGTTATTATTGAACATGCAACCCTTAATTATTGATATTATTACAGGTAGTGGTTATATTTAATCCAATTAGCTGATAAATAAAATAACATTTTTCATTTTCTAATACTCTGACATTTTGTATTTCTGTTCTTAATTATGTTTTGTATTTTCATGAGGATAGCCTTAAACAACATTTTCCCCACACACTCCCCAATAACAAATATTAATACATAGATACAGGCAACAGATGCCTTGCAAACATCCAACAGAACTGGTGAATAATAATTGCTTTTTCTAGAGAAAAGGTTGATCATACTGGTGGTCTCGCCTTGAAGGTGAAAAATGAGCCTTTACAGAGGGCTGTGAGAAGGTCTCCAAATAGGATGACTTGTAGAGTACTGGCCTACAGAAATGTGCATATGCAGAGAATGTACCTACTGTATGCCCTAGGTATCCACTTGGCTCACTCTTACAGATCCTTCAATTCTCTCCTCCAACGTCTACTTGCCTTTGAAGACTTTGGTGATCACTCCGTTTTACATGCACTGTCATCCCTTCTCTGCGTTCAGTATATTTGGCGCCCCTTCCATTGTATTGCTTCTTCTTCCCCCTCCTCCCATTATAGTGTAAGCTCCATGAGATGCTGATTTTGTCTGTTTGGTTCACTGGTGTATATTTAGCACCTAAAACAGCAACACATAGGAGGTGCTCAAAAGGTATTTAAAAAATTTTTAAGTATCTAATTCTTAAACAAACTTTTTTTTTATTTTGAGATAATTATAGATTAATATGTAACTGTAAGAGAATTATATAGAGAGTACCCATGTATACTTTATTCAGGTATCCACAATGGTAACGTCTTACAAAACTATAATACAATATCTAAACTAGAATATTGACATCAATACAGTGAGGATACGGAACATTTCTATCACTATAAGGATCTGCCATGTTGTCCTTTTATAGCTATATCCACTTCCAACTGCTGCCTACCCTTTTCTTAATCCTTGGTATCCACTAATCTGTTCTCCATTTTGATAATTTTGTCACTTCGAGAATGTTATATGAATGAAATCATGTCCCTTGAGATTCTTCCAAGTTGTGTCTATCAATAGTTCATTCCTTTTTATTGCTGTGTAATATTCTATAATATGAATGTATATGGTTTGTTTACCCATTCACATCTAGGGAATCTAGGAATCTAGGTTGTTTCCAGTTTGGGGCTCATATAAGTAAAAATTCTATAAGCATTTGTGTATAGGTTTTTGTGTGAAAATAAATTTTCATTCCTTTGGACAAATAATCGAGGGTGCAATTGCTGGGTTTTATGGTTAATATATATATTTAGAATTTTAAAGCACTACCAGACTGTTTTCCAGAGTGGCTGTACCCTTTTACATTTCTGCCCGCAATGTATAAATGATCATTTCTCTGCGTCCTTGCCAACCTTTGGTCTTGTCACTGTTTTTTTTTTTTTTTTTATTTTAATTATTCTGATAGTTGTGTAGTGATAGTTCACTGTAGTTTTGCTTTGCATTTGAATGATGATAAATACTGTTAAATATCTTTGCATATGCTTATTTGCCATCTGTACATCCTTTTTGGTGAAATGTCTCTTTTTTGTTCATGTTCTAATTGGATTGTGTGCTCTTATACTGTTGAATTTTAAGTGTTCTTTATTTATTCTATATATGAGTCCTTTATCTGATGTGTGGTTTATAAATATTTACTTCCATTCTGTCTTGTGTTTATCTTTTCATAGTCTTAAAAGAGCCTTTGATGAGTGAAATTATTACAATTTGATGACATCTAATTTATTAATTCTCTTTTTGTGGCTCATACTTTTGGTGTCAAGTCTAAAAACTCTTTACCTAGCCCTAGATTCTGAAGATTTTCTTTTATTTTTTCCCCAAGATTTTACAGTTTTACATGTCATATTTAAGTCCATGATTTATTTTGAGCTGATATTTATATGTAACCTTTGTTGAGGTTAAGTTTTTGCCTACAGATGTCCAATTGCTCCAGCATCATTTGTTAAAAGGTTATATTTCCTCCATTGAATAGCTCTTGCATCTTTGTCAAAAATCAGTTGTGCATAATTATGTGTATCTATTTCTGGGATTTCTTTTCTGTTCCATTGAATTATGTGCCCTCTCTCCATCAATACTACAATCTTAATTACTGTAGCTATATTAAGTCTTGAAATCATTCTAACCTGACTTAAAGACTTTTTCTTGTTTTCAGAATTGTGCTGGCTATCCCCAGTTCCTTTGTACCTCTCTATAAATTTTAGAATAATCGTGTTTATATTTTTAAAAAAGTCTTGCTGGCATTTCTATTGCATATAAATTGTATACCAATTGGGGGAGAACTGACATCTTTACTATGTTGAATCTTCCCGTACATGAACACAATACTTCTCTCCATTTATTTACATTTTTTTAATCAGAGTTTTTATAATTTTCAACACACAAGTCTTATACATGTTTTATTAGATTTACACCTAAGAATTTCATTTTCTGAGTGATGGTAAATGAAATTATATTTTAAATTTTGATGTCCATGTGATCATTGCTAGTACAACAGACTTTTTATAAGTGGTACAATTGAATATTTAGCTATTAATAGTATCCTATGACCTTTCTGAACTCACTAATTTTAAGAGTTATTTTATAGATTCCTTGGAATTTTCTATAGAGAAAATCATATCATCAGCAAATAGGATGATTTTATTTCTGTCTTTACTATCTGCATATTGTTAATTTTATTTTCTTACCTCATTGCACTGGCTAATACTTCCCACACTTTGTTGAATAACACTGATTGAAGTTCTTTCTTGTCTTGTTCCTGATCTTAGAGTGAAATCATTCAGTCTTTCACCATTACATCATTAATTATAATGTTACGAGGAGGTTTTTGTCGATGTTCTTTATCAAGTTGAAGAAGTTTCTCTCTATTCTATTTCTCTGAATTTTTTGTTGTCCTGAATGTGTGTTGAATCTTGTTACATGTTTTTTTTGGCACCAATTGATACGATCATATGATTTTTTTTCCATTCACCTGCTAATATGGTGGATTATTTTGATTGATTTTTGAATATCGAACCTGCCTTGCATCTCTAGAATGAACTCCAGCTGGTTATGGTACATAATTCTTTTTATATATTGTCAATTATCTTTGAAAATGTTTTGATAAGGATTTGGGGGTCTATATTTGTAAGACATATTTGTCTGCACTTTCATGGTATTGTCTTTGTCTGATTTTCATATCAAGCTAATGACAGAGTCACAAAATGAGTTAAAAAGTATTGCCTCCTTTCTATTTTCTAGACGAGATTGGGAAGAATTTGTGTTAACTCTTCTTTATATGTTTGGTAGATTTCTTCAGTGAAATCATGTGGTCTCAATATTTACCTTATGGGAAGTTTTTAAATTAAATTCATTTAACACTTATAGAGTTATTCAAAGTATTTAATATTTGGTGAATTATTTTATTCAAGTTAGTATGTTTTTGAAGAATTGGTTTATTTTATCCAGTTTGTCCAATTTATATTGTAAAGTTGTTTGTAGTATTCTGCTCTTATAGAGTGAATATTTGTCTTTTCCCTGCACACGTATCTTTATGTGAAGCCCTGACTCCTGATGTGATTATATTAATATTTGGAGGTAGGGCTTTTGGCAATAATTAGGTTTAGATGAGGTCACGAGGGTAGCACCTTATGATAGGATTAGTGCCTGTATAAGAAAAGACTAGAGAGCTAGAGATCACAATAGTTGAGCCCCTGTGTTGGGATTAGTGTCCTTATAAGAATAGAGACACAGCCTGTGCACTCTCTCTCTGTCATGTGAGGCTACAGAGAGAAGGTGGCATTATACAACCCAGGAAGAGAGCCCTCATTAAGATATGAATATGCTGGTACCTTGATCTTGGACTTCTCAGTTTCCAGAACTGTGAGAAATAAATGTCTGCTGTTTAAGCTGCCCAGTTTGTGGTATTTTGCTGTAGCAGCCTGACATGAGCAATATACCTGCTATTATCCTTTTGACATCTGCAGGTTCAGTAGTCGTATCTCTCATTTTAAAAGATATTTTAAAAATCCATCTTAACTTTTGAATATATTATAGATACCTAAATTCTAATATGTCCAAAGTAGAACTTTCGATTTTCTTAGCCCTAGAGGACTACCTACAGTATTAATTTTTTAATTTATTTTTATTTTTAAATTTTAATGGACAAATAACAATTGTATGAATTTATAGAGTACAATATAATGTTTTGATTTATGTATACATTGTAGAAAGAGTAAATCAAGCTAATTAACATATCCATGACCTCATCTACTTATTTTTTGTGGTGAGAATGTTTACTAATGTGTTACCAATTTTGCAATATGCAATATTTTGTTGTTAACTCTGGTCACCATGCTATGCAATAGATCAATAAAACTTATTCCTCCTATTTAACTGGAAGTTTTTGCTCTTTGACCAACATTTTATCTTTCCTCATCTACTTCCACCCCCAGCCTCTGGTAACCACCATTCTACTTTCTGCTTGTATGAGTTCAACTCATCTAGATTCTACATACAACTTATCTATATTCTGATTGCATGCAGACCATGCGATATTTGTCTTTCTGTGCCTGGCTTATTTCGTTTAGCATAATACCCTCCATGCTCTTTCATATTGTCACAAATGACAGAATTTCCTTCTTTTAATAAGACTGTATCGTATTCTATTGTGTATTTATACCACATTCTCTTTATCCACTCATTCACTGATGGACACTTACGTTGTTTTCATATCTTGGCTATTGTAAATGATGCTGAAATGAACACAAGGCAGGTATCTATGCAACAGATTGATTTAAATTTCTTTGTATATATACCCAGAAGTGATTTTGACAAAGATTCCAAGAACACACAATGGAGAAAGGACAGTCTCTCTAGTAAATGTTGTTTGGAAAACCGGATACCCACATGCAGAAGAGTGAAATTAGACCTTTATCTCATACCAGATACAAAGGAAATCGACTCAAAATGGATTAAAGACTTAAATGTAAAACCTGAAACTATAAAACTACTAAAAGAAAATATGGAGGGGAGGAAGCTCCAGAACATTGATCTGAGCAATGATTTCTTCTATAGGACTCCAAAGTACAGGGCACAAAAGCCAAAACAGACAAATGGGATTGCATCAAACTAAAATGTTTCTGAAAAGCAAAGAAAACAATTAATTATAAAAGACAACCCATGATTGGGAGAAAATATTTGCAAAACATAAATCTAATAAGGGGCTAATATCCAAAATGTAGAATTCAAACAACTCTATAGCAAGAAAACAACTCAATGAAAAAACGAGCAGAGGACCTGAACAGATATTCCTCAGAAAGTAGCATACAAATGGCCCACAGGTTTATGAAAAAATGCTCAACATCACTAATTATTGGGGAAATGAAAATTAAAATCACAATGAGCTATTACTCCATACCTGCTAGAATGGTTATTATCAAAAGGACAAAAGATAATAAGTGTGGTGAGGATATGGAGAAAAGAGAATGCTAGTATGCTGGTGGTGGGAATGTAAGTTAGTACAGTCATTATGAAAAACAGCATGGCGGTTCTTCAGCAACTAGGAATTATGTTATGATTCAGCAATCGCACAGTTTTTCTGTTTTAACATGATTTATCCATTTAGTTGGTCAAGTCACAAATTAAATCATTCTTATTTCTTCTTTTTCCCTCATGCCCTATTCAGTGTACCAAACTGTACTAAATCTGTTTCCAAATATATCCATAAACCAACCACCTCTATTTCCATTGCAGGCCATCCCACGATTATTCTCGTCTGGACCACTGTAATGTCCCATCTTCCATTCGTCCATTCTTGTTCCCTTACAGTTCATCCTTTACATAGCAGACAGATCATGCAAATTCCCTATCTCCTAGAGAGGCTTTCCAGCAACAGACTCAAATCTGAATTCCTTACCCTGGCTTTAAGGCTCCACATACTGTAGCCCCTGACTTCCTCCATGAAAATTTCTCCTAGAAGTCTCTCCTGGCTCGTTATTCTTTAGCAGCTACACCCTTCTTTCTGCTACTTGAGGGTGCCAAGCTCATTCCCAGCTTGGGGTCTTTGCACAAGCTTTTCCCACCATTGATAATTCTCTTTTCCCTAAATATATCTCATGGTCTGTCTGCTCCTCCTTGTAAATTATACCTCAGATTAGTTTCTTTTCTTAGACATCTCTTCTCTGATCCCTCAACCTACTCACTTTCTATGCTGTAAACCTGGTTTTAATTTTATCCTTAGAACTCATTCTTATCAGATATGTTCTTATTTATTATTTGTCAATTTGTTGTTTTCTATGCTGAGCTATGAGGACTATGAGAACAGAGGCTTGCTTTTCTTAGTTACTACTGTACCCACAGCACACACAATAGCTGCATGAATGAATAAAAGTGCTGGGCTTAGGGTTGTCCATAACCTATCTTATTTTCCACCAAATGAATAACACATGTATTCTGACTCCAACTTTGTAGATAAGGAAATGAGGCTTTGAAATAATTAACTCATGTATAGAACTACGATTGTATGTTTCTTCTGCCTATCTGAAATGTGTGGGAGCAAGAGCTTTAAAAAGTATGTTGCTTACCTTTGTGTATGAATCTATTTTTATCTTAAACAGTTTCAACTAAAGTTCTGAAAATTCCTAAAAAGCATGCTTCATTATGCCATTTAAATTGTTAGACCACTGAGACTGGTGGGAACATGTAAGAATTGTAAAGAAAATGAGTTACCACTAAATGTGTTTAAGTCTGTGATTCCAGGGGTGCTTCTTTCTTTTGTTCTTCCTTTTTTTTTTTTTTTTTTGAGACAGGGTCTTGCTCTGTCTCCCAGGCTCGAGTGCAGTGGCATCATCATAGCTCACTGCAACCTTAAAATCCTGGCCTCAAGCGATCCTCCTGCCTCAGCCTTCCTAGTAGCTGGGACAACAGGTGCACACCACCATGCCCAGCTAACTTTTCTATTTTTTGTAGAGATGGGATGGGTCTTGCTCTTGCTTAGGCTGGTCTCAAACTCCGGGCCTCAAGCAATCCTCCCTCTGTGGCCTCCCAAAGTGCTAGGATCAGAATTGTGAACCACCGTGCCCAACCTGCTTCTTTCTTTATTGTACGAGGACATCATTTCATAATTAGTGTTGTTGGGAAATATTAGTCCAACTAGAATTATTATAACTGTCAGAAATAGGAACAAAAAGGCCTGTCTAGGTGTTTAAAATATGGAGGATACATATCCCATAGGTACTAAATCTCACAGATAATATTTATATTTACACAGAACGAGCAAAAACAAACACACAAAAACCCTGGGAGTATAAATTAAGAGTGTAGACAAATCCTAGCAACTGCTCCAGGCACTTAAGAATTCAGACAAAAACTGTGCTTTCACAGAGGGTGAGCCTTTAGTTTTCTGGTTTTCATAGCAACTTCCTCTGTAACAATGTCTTAATAGAAAAGTACTTTGTAAAAATTGCAAACTGTTGCAATTATTCTCACGCTTAACTTAAAAGAAGTCATTCAGTAGGAAAAAGTAAGTTGCATTTGCCGTTTGGAAATATGATAAAACGGAGGCAGTTCTTTCTCTTAGGATAATGCAGCAAATTAGTTTTGGAGCTCTGTTGCCTGGAGGCAAAGTAGAGGGCTTAAGAGTTGTGGTTTCCAGGCTACTGTGTTTTAAAGGAGACAATGATTTCTCCTAATTTCCAAATACCTGAGCCTGGACAGTGCAGAACATACAGCCAATTTTAGGTAACAGCTTGTTTTCCACCTCTGAGCCCACAAAGGCGAATACATTTATCTGCAATAAAACAGCATTGCCTCTGTTTGGTGGTAAATCTTCAACTCTGTTTGTTAGAATCAGAGTCAGCTTCTCAAATGAGCTTTTTCCCTATTTAGGCTTTCTGAATCTGATTAACACTGTGTCAGGAAATTGTCTGATGTCTGACCTTGAGCAGCATGCTTTCCTATCTCCACCTCCTTTTTTTTTTTTATTTTTGGAATCGTTTTGTAGAGCCTTGGACCCCGAGATTGCTCCCCAGCAGGCTTGATTGCACTAGCAGGTTCCTTTTATTGGTATCCGAGGAGGTTCAGACCCAGTGACCTGTCATCTGTCTCCTCACCTGCTTACATGCTGATTCATTGATGAGCTGGCATCCCAGGCCCCGCCTCCCTCTGAATGGTCTGTGAGGTTGCAATTGCTTCTGGAGAGGGGATGCCGAGCTGAACCATAGCTGGGTTACTACAAGTGTGAACCGATAGCCTATCTGTTGCCACCGAAGAACTTGATGACCATACTGAGAAGCCGCGCTTTCTCACCTCCCTGTTACTGTTGTATCCGGCTTCTCTAGCATTTTAAAGGAATTTCTGACTCAGGCACTAACAGCTAATTCCACAGGAGTTGTAAGGCAGCTTGTGACATAAACTGAGACAGAAGTTTCCCCTCAGAGACTGTCTTTCCTTTTTTCTTTTCTTTCTTTCTTTCTGTTTCTTTTCTTTCTTTTTCTTCTTTTTTTTTTTAATTGGCAAAGACTTCTGGCTCTCCTCAGAGGAATACCTTGTTGCTTAAGATGAGTGGCTGTAGAAAGCGGTGTAAGCGTGAGATATTGAAATTTGCCCAGTATCTTCTCAGACTATTAACAGGTTCTCTTCATACAGGTAATGACTATTTTTTTTTCCTTTTCTAATAGAGGCTGGTAGAGCATGGTAACAAAGTTGGAATAGCAACAGCTCACTATTTCTTTGTTGTGATTATTTTTAATGTTGTCAATAAAATGCAATTGTGTTTGCTGAGATTCACATTTCTAAAAATGTGTGCAGTGCAGCTGTAATTTTGGGGTTGAATTGAATTCTGTGGATGTATCTGTTATGTTTTCATGGCAGCGTTGCTGTTAAATGTGCCTCAATTTAAGGAAACAGTGTCTTCAGAGTAGAAAGATTTTTTAAAAACGCGTGATTGTGCAAGGGTTTTTTTTTTCTTTCCTCTCTCCTGCTTGCTGCAGTTTGCTGGAAAAGCATATAGCTGTTCTTCCTGAAGGTATTTAGAAATTCTCTAGAACTCTTTGATCATTGTAATCCATAGATTATTTCCAGTATTTGGTCATGGAGCTTGGCAACAAAAGAGTTAAGGATATTTCTTTTTGATTTCTCAGTGGCTTGCAAAATGTGAGCAAAATAAAAAACAGCTGAAGAGTCAAGTGTCCATGTGAGGTTTGATGTTTGTTTCCTTGCAGTAGATTTCAATATTTAAAAATTTGCATGATTGAAATAGAAACTCTATTTAAATCTAAGTGTTGATAGCAAGAAAATATTTTTTAAGATGTTCCAAAATTATGAGGCTAAACCAACAATTTTTATTGCCAGTGAAATTCCTAGGCAATGCCTTCATTAAGTTAGTGACAAGTGGGACCAAAATTATTTAACACTGAAAATAGATATTTTTTAATGGACCGTCAAACTTTTGGAGACAATGCTTGATTAATATAATACTACACTTTGATTTTGGCCAAAAAGAATGATTGTGAGCTTTATTTTTCAAATATTAACTTACATTTGTCTTATTTAATCTAAATAATGAGAAAGAATTAGTAAGGAAACCTAGAAACTATGATGTAAGGTTAAGAGATGAATTTGAGCAACATTTTATCTAAGGAAATAAAGCCTTTATGATTATTAACAAAACTACACATACAATTATGTTGGTCACGTAATAGGGAAAAACAATTTTGAGAAAATATGACAATCAAATTACTTCAGAAAGTATTATTAAATATTAATAGATATTAGGATTGTTAATATCCTAATGTTAATATCCTGTTACTATACAGATGCTAATCTTTAAGCAGTGCAAATGATGGTGATTTTTGATATTTTTTAAAGAATAATCATTGAGAGTCTGTACCTGACATTTGCCAAGTTGGAGCTCAGTTTTATTTCCCACCCAGCCTTCACCTTTATATTACAAATACTTAGTCCCATCAATATGACTTTCACATTACCTGTATATTTGCTTTAAACATTCAAGTAAGTATGGTGTTCCATTTATGATGCCATGTCTCACTGGACAATGCTCAAGATGTGATCTTTTATCTTGTTATGAAATCAGAGAAATAGTTTATAAAAGAAAGGGTTCCATGAGGTTTCTATGACTATCTATTTTTCTATTTGATAAGGCAATTTTAAGATTCTGTTTCTTACTGATTTAGGTGCAGGGTTCTGCCTGTTTTGCTCATTCCTTTGTAGAATAGTTTTCATAAACTTCTGATTTCAAAGAATTTTTGAAAATGGTAAATGGTTGAGAAGGTGTAAACTATAAGTATTAAATCCAAAATGCAGTGGTTGTCTAGTCACTGGATAGTACTTTATAACATGAAATTTATGAAAAGCTAGTATAGTAGCAATATTTTGGTCTCATTCAATGCATATTTTAGAAATCAGTGTAGTTGGGATTGCTTTCTTTTTGAGCCACAGGGAAAAAAAAAATAAGCATAGCATCTTTGAACTTTAAAAACTAGGACCGATGGATTATCTGTCAGAAGTGGTAAGACAGATTAGTGACCTAAAAAATGTGATTACAACAACTTATTTCTTGTAAAAATTCTTTTTGGTTCAATCTCTAATACTTAATGTTGTGAAATCCAGCCGAAATCTTTACAACTGCTCAAGAAGCTACTTAAAAAAGCCAATTTATGCATTTTCTAGGTGCTGTGATAATATACACTGTTCATATTGTGGAATCTAATGTAAAATTCATTAGGACACTTTCAAGTCTCTTAGCTAGAAATTAATGAAGAAGTAGGAAGCAGGGTTGAATTAGTTTAAAAAATTTGCTTCAAGGTTGTATATGCAAGTAGTTGCTAATTGTGGCCTGAACAATCAGCATATGTCTTTGTAGTTATCAAAAATTTAAAACAATATGCATACGCCTTGGATGATTTTTTCTTTTTACCAACAAGCCCTTGATTTTTGATATTTTACTCAATGGTGTTATCTGAGGAAATAGTGATTTTGTTTTACATTTGAAAATAGGTTAATTCTGAAATACAAAATTTATATCGTTGGCTGTTGCTTCTCGTTTGATATCCAAATGACCCATTTATACAAACATAGAACGTTTGAAGTGCAAAGAAATTTTCATGGGCACAAACTTTCCTTCAATGTGTCTTATCAGTGTTATTACAAGTTAGAAGGAAGCTCTGAGAGCTTTTCATGGAAGTTTTGACAATTTCTAGGATTGGTTGTGAATGAATAACTTAATTAGTGATTTTTATAAAGTAATATTTATGTTAGAGAGTGCAAATTCAATGGTAAAGATTTGTCCAGCTAAAATAAATCCATCTATTTTACCAGAAACTTTTTACATATATTTATGTTAGACAGTGAAAATTCAATGGTAAAAATTTGTCCAGATAAAATAAATCACATCTCAAAGAGTGGATTTTACAAGTACATATATTGGCTTTACTTATCATGAAAAGATAAGCATTTTTAAAGATTTTGTGTTATGTACGATAAATCACAGAAATCCATATGCAAATATTACAAGTTAATGGCTTTAGTTTAATGTAATGAGGTTCACTGTAGGATCAATTATCTTAATTCCTTTTCAGTTTAAGACCTACCTCTTGATGTACCAACCATATTATATTCAATTCTAGATGGGGCTCATGATACCCGATATATTCTTATGTATCTAAATAAATAGAGATAGGTTATAGGATTGCTCTAGTAATATGACACTTCCATGAATGGTCAATTTGTTTATCACATACAGCACTCTAAAATATGAATGCTGATCTATTAAGAAAGTGTGAATGATATTACAGACATCAAGTTTTGAACTATTTCTACTTTGTGTGTGAAATTAGTGTTATAATGTTTTATGGTACTTATTTGAAGGTCATTTTGACAGTTCTCAATATTCTGTACATTGTTTTCTTGAAAAATCAAGACCCGAACACATTTTTCTATTAGCAAAAATTCCCCAAACATATGTCTGAGGTTGATATTGCCTGAAGCTCTCTTTCAGGCTTCGAGAGTAAAAGCTATAGGTGTGGCAAAGTTCAATTCTTCACCTAAGGGAAGGAAAAGCAATTTAAACCGAAAACTCCTGTTAAGCATTGGATTGCTGTTTAACTAGTGGGTTACAGTATTTCAAATTTCATAACATTATAGTATTAAAAGCATAAGGTGAGAATTCATTATTTTATCAAGTAGAGAACTTTAGGTTAAGGGATAAAAGAGAGTGAGAGAGAGAGAGAGAGAAAGAGTGAGTGTTGAGTGTGTGCACAAGCCAGCACATTTTCACAAGTTTGCGTTGAGTGGTTTCTAGCCTTAGCTTGAAGTCATTGAAGTGATTATGTGTCAAACCATCACAAGGCTAGTCATGTCTAGATTTAAATATTTTTATATTGCAATTTTTAAAATCTGAAGAGAAAGTAAAGGGTGACCCTTAGCAAAATCAGAGAATTAACAAAGCCTTTTTCTGGCCATGTGCCCTTCATTTCTGTTCTCTTCTTTCCCCTGGAGATCGCAGAATGCAGGATCATATTTCCAACATCCCATCCCCATGTTCCCTCTCATCTCCCAGGCCGGTTACATTTGCACCAGAGCAGACACACACACACACACACATCTCATGCAAAGGATGTGTCCCTAAGACCTTACCTGGTTAAACATTAACAAAATTCAAGTTTAATCCCAGTAAAACATGAAAGGATTTTCTATTTCCCAGTTCACATGGCCCTGACATGTGGCACTTGACTATACAGTTTATAGTCACTTGGTCTACCAGCTTTGAAATTATACTATCCTTGATATTTTTTTATTTTTTAATTTAGTCTTTTAAATTTTACCAGTAAAATAAGATTATATTTCTCATAGCATTATGTGAAATTTGCATTATTCAAATGTACATAAAATGCCACCATGTTACACTGTTTTCTTGTGGTCTTTCTCCTGTTGAAACCTACCCTCAAGCAAGAAGAAAGCAAAGAAGGATGATATTTATACTTGACTGCCAATGAATACATGCCAGTGTGTTACTTTTCCCAGCAGAGTTTTCATTTTAAAGTTTATCAGAAAAATTATTTTGTCCTGTTTAACTTTTCAATCAGGAGTAAAGGGATATTTGGGAGAATTCGGGGTCTTGCTTAATCTTCTCAAACTGCCGTTGCTGCCAAATCTGATAAGAAGATCCCTTATTTCACTGGGCAAAGTACCTATATATTCAGGTTACTGGTTGTCTCTTTAATTTCAAAAGGAAATCTGCCTGTTAATGTTTTATTGCATTGCAAATAATATTTTATTTCCTATCAGGTAAGCTTGTAGAGCTTAAAATTTTTTTCTGAAGAGAAGACTGTTTTTATCATTGTCATAACTTTAAAATAGTAAGTGGTCTGATCTCATAGTCTTAGATATGGTAAATTCTTAAAACTCACTTGTTGACTGATTGGCTAAATTAATCAATATATTGCAAGTCATCTAAAAGGAAGAGCTAATATTCATAGAAAGAACTGCATTTGCCTGTCTTGATTAAGGTATTCAGAGTCTTTTTTTTTTTTCCAGAAACTCACTTAAATATTTGAAGAAATGTTTAACTTTCACAATATAGGACAAAAACGATTGAGAATATCAAAGATTGATTGTGATATATAACAGTTATGTTTCTGGCAGAAGAGAGAATTCACACTGAGGATGAAAAGTTGCCTGTTGGGTACAATGTACACTATTCAGGTGATAGATGTATTAAAAGCCTATACTTCTCCACTGTGCAATTCAGCCATGTAACCAAAAATAAAAAAAAGAATTTAATAAAGACACTCTATATACCCACAGAATATAATGAAATCAACAAGGGGTAATGTGTACTCCGAAGCTAGTAATGGTAGAGTAATGGAGAGGTAAGAACGAGGAATCATTTCTGGAGCCTGGGAAAGAAAATGTGTGCAGAGGGCTGGACAGGAGCAGTGGCCATCGGTACAGGGATGGAGCCAGTCTGCAAAGACGTGATAGAAAGGGAACTCAGGCAAAAAATGCTGGCCTCACTTTCCTCCCACCTTCAGATTTTCTGCTGATACTTCAATTGGCTGAACGCATCCTAGAAGCTAGTGGGAAAGCTACTCTTAGCAGCAGAAATATGTTCATGGCAGTTTTGATTCTTTTATATTCACTCACCACTGGTATTACCACTGACCAGGATTTCTTTGTTTAAAATTACTAACAGCGGTCATGTTGCTTCCCCTCAACAGATATTGGAAGTGGCATAAGCAAGCTAAGCTTTTCCCGGTGTGACTCATAAGGTCCCTATTGTCTACCACATCTTTCACTACCATTGTTTATCTTTTAGTTTGACAGCAAATCTTCTTTCAAAGTTTTCTCTGTATATTTACTAAATTTTAATAATAAAATAAACCTATACCTTCAACCAAATTACTCTGTTTTCTGAGAGGATGTCTTTGTAATTAGCTAAATTAAATAATATGTGAAATACTGTGGTGTTTGTTATACAGGAAGATGGTATTACAACCCAGTAAGATGTATGGCTATGGTTTGTGGTTGTTAGGTATGTTGATGGCTTTTCTTGGATAAAGTATGTTTTCTCTCCAAGATTATTCTTCCAACATTGGGACACATTTGTGGGTTTGGGGGCTAAGATCTGAGGAGCTGTCTGTAATTATGCAAGAAAGCAAAGTTCAATTGGTAATGATAGAAATTGACATTGATATATTTTTTGCAGTACACACCAGACAGTTTTTCAAACAAACTAGTTTTTATCAAGCCCCTGCAAAGTATGGTTCTATGCCTAATATTATCAATTTTTCCTGCCTAATAGAGATACAGCAGTGACATCAGGATGTCATGAGATTCTTTATTTGGGACTTATGTTCACTTTATGTTTTTAAAGGAGGGTGGATTAAAAACTCTGCAACAGGTCAACGTGTAACAATGGCTGAGGATGGCCAGCTAATAATTATTTTACAACTTGAGGGAGAATGAATCAGAGAGCAGGACTGAATGGGTGGCCCAGGTAGGGACAGAAAGAGTGTGCCAAGGTTTGGTTAAGAGAGTAAGCTCATAAAAAGCATTCCATCATTTGACACCCTTCTTTATATGTCTCATGTCTGCTCACTATCTGGCTTCCTCTAATCTCTTTTCATCATAGTCTTAATGACCATAATATAAATGTATTACATTAAAATAGAAAAAAAGTCATATTTCGAGAATGTGTTTTAGGAGAGCTGCTCTCTCTGCTCAAGCTCCAGCTATGCTTCTGGAAGGTAACATCATGCACAGAAGAAGGGTTAGCAGCCTTGTGTTGGAATTCCAACTTAATCCTTAATCCCACAATTGTGACTTTACCCAGCTGCTCTAACCTGGGTCATCTTATCTATAAAATGGGGATATTCCTACATATATTTCTGTTGTTGGCAAGCACTCGACAAACGGTAACTTATGTCACTATTACCGATCTGGTTTATACAGGATGTTCTATTTGTTTCCTTCGAGTTAAATTTTCACAAAAGATAATTGGATATCTAATCATTATTATGCTTCCTGGTAATTAGGAATAAATAGAAAACAACCTATACAAATGGCTGCAATTTTTAAACTCATTTGCCTTTTTTTATTAGTTTTCAACAACTATAATCACCATTTATTCATTCAACCAACATTTATTAAGCACTTGTAAGAGCTGAGTCTTGTGGTTTTGTAAGCTATTTCTCCGTGACTCCCACTCCCCTGTGTTATCCTGCCAAGACAGCAAATAAATACAAGGCAGTGAACTCAACCAACCAACATATGCTAAGATTTCAAAAAGCAGAGGAGAGCTATCTCTTGTTGTGTTAAGCAAGGACAATGGACTACATAGGTGAGGCAATGAGTCTTTAAAATGTTTCTCTGAAAGAATTAGAGAGAAAGAGGCATGTGAGAGGGAAGTCAGACAAAGAAGGTGACAAAGGAGCTGAAGGGAGAGATCTGTGACATTATATGTAGGATAATGAAGTTTTGCTAAAAAACTACATTGTCCACACAACCAACTGCTGCTGAAACTACTGGTCAAGCCCACCAGAGGGTCCTATTCTCTGCCTAGAGCAATGCTTTTTTGAGTGATCAGGTAGGAAATGTTCCATTTCATCAGTTAAACACCTGTTCGGAGCCCATTTTTCTTCCCCCTTGGAACCGTTTCATCCTGTGTTGTGGATTGATTTAATTTCTTTTTGAACTCTCGTAGTACTAATTGTCTATCCCATATTGTTCAGCATTTAATTACTTACGAATGCTGTGTTATTGAATAGATTCAGATGTTCAAGTCATATATCAAGCAGATCAGAATCTATTAAAAGGCAGAAGGACAGGCTGAGTATCTAGCATTCTAAATGCTTGGGACTACGAGTGTTTTGGATTTTGGACTTTTTAGGATTTTGGAATATTACTAGAATACATACTGGTTTAGCATTCCTGATCAGAAAATCCCAAATCCTAAATGCTCCAATGAGCATTTCCTTTGAGTGTCACGTCAACACTCAAAAAGTTTTACATTTTGGAGTATTTTTTATTTCATGTTTTCAAATTAGTGATACTCAATCTGTAGTATTTAATTCTCCAGCTATACCCTAACATGGTGTTTGATGGATGGAAGCTTCTCAGAAATACAGATCAATTCCTTGTGGTGGGAGGATATCATAAATAAATATCAGTTTCTTTGTCCATATAATTTAATGTGTTCATTTCTGCATCACATTAGCGGATATAAGCTATACCACTGAACAACCCACAGGGGGCCCAACCCAAGGTGCCAAATCTAAGATGTGCTGGGGCTAAGATATAAAAATAGATTTGTCAGAATCCAAACTACGTCTTTGTTTCACTACAGAGTTTTCCCTTCTCTTAAGAGCTGTGTGATGACTTTGATTCTCAGTTCAAATATCATCTAGTAAGCCATTTCCTGACCATCCAATCCAAATAGCCCCCCTATAATGACTTTCTTTTATATCACCTTTTTGAAATTTCTTCTATAGAGAGGGTAACCAAAACTGGACACTTTTGAAGAGTAAAGGGAGGCAATCTTAATAATCATAGTAGGAAAATAGGCATAAACCCAAACTGTCCCAGACAAACTCAGATATATGGTAGCCTTCTCAAAAAAAAATTACCACTATCTAAAATAATTTAGATTATTTTCAAGTGTCTATAAAGGTAGGATGTAAACTGTTTTTTAAGGATTATGTTTGCTTTGTTTTTTATTGTAATCCAGTGCCTAGACCACGACTGTTGCATAGTGAATGTTCATTACATAGTCATTGGGTATATGACTAAATTGCACATGCCCAGTGCTTTTCAGGGGACAAAGCTATACCATCTCCTGCCTCTGTTTCTTTGCATGTCTTTTCCAAGGTCGGTAGCATTGCAACTGTTTCCCTATATCACTTCTCCTGATCTTGGCCACTTCAGCTACTCATTCTAA
>NW_012154951.1:721699-726362 GCF_000956105.1 Propithecus coquereli | reverse complement strand
TTCTATATTTTCAGAAGAGACAATAGAGGCTGAGTTACTCAATTTACTGGTTTGCCCAGCTACTGGTCATTACTCCACCATTCCAGAAGCACATTGTTCTCACAGTCTTTTATTGTGATAAATACCTAAGGTGATGCCTTGGTCCAATAGAAGTAATTGGACGTGGCAGCCAAAAAGATCTGAACTTTTGGCACTGTCACATCTTAGAAGGTGAATTGGACAAATTTATATTTTCCCAACAATATCTGTTTCCTCATCAGAAAAATAAAGTGATCCTGAGTCAACCTGCTACCAAGTACTTTTTCAAGCCAGCATTTTTAAGGACAGTAGCTGGAATCAGTATTCATTCAAGTAGTACTAAGCCCTATTTTGGATACTGATAAATCAATGTAAAGTAGTGTAACTAACATTATTCAATTGTTTTGAAGTCTTTAGAAAGGTCGGTGTGTGTTCACTTTCTATCAGTTGAAAACATCAAAATATTAGGCAAAACATCTGACTCAAAGGCCTCCTTCATAATGGTAAAATTTAAAATTTATATACTTAAAGGGGTACACTTAATTATTCTTTAATACTATCAAAACCTGTCCCCTACCTAAAAATGTCAGTAAGTTGTATATGGCTTCAATATATTCTTGCTAAAAGTTTTTGCATCTGTAAGTCCTTAAATTGTATAATTAATACTTTTTCTTCACCAAAGAAAAGATTAATAACTATATTTATCTTGTCTTCTTCCTAGGATATAAGATATGGTAGAATTTGAAAAACAACAACAATGAAAAGTAGAAATTAGTTACTTCAGAAGTCAGTATTAACAACCTGCTGATTCCTTAAATTCTTTATGAACTATTATCAGGAGAAGGGCAATGTGCATAGATGTTAAAATTCTATCTGTAGGAAAGCCAAACATATTTAATACATTTCATTATTTTATGTTTTAAGACTTCAAGCATTACCAATAAGATAAGATCTGGAGAAGGATTTTATTATGAAATAGGAATTAAAAAAATTTTAGAGTCAGTATATAAATTTGAGGAACGCACAAAGACTACCTTCTCAGAGCTCAGAACAAGAAAAACATTGGAAATGTGAGGTCAGTGTATTCACATCCCTAAAATAGATAAGAATTTAGGTGCATGATATTTTGTTTTGTTGCATTTAACATGATAATGATATTTTTATTTCAAAGGAAACTTTTTTTTTTCTTTTTACTAGCAAGACAGTGTGGTATAGATCTTTAACTTCGTAGAATAATAGATCTGTGTTCGAAATCTGGCTTCACCAATCGTTAGCTGTATGATCTTGGGCAAGTTACTTTACTTCTCTTAGGCTTAGTGACCTCATCAGTGAAATGGAGATAATGACAATATCACCCTCACGAAGTTTTTGCTAATGATGCAAATGACATGAAAACTTAATAATCATCTTCATAAGTTCAGCAAATGTTTATGTGTTTCTCGTATGTGTGGCTCACCCAGAAGGTATGATGAGGGATTTGAAGATGCATGAGGCAACAGCTGCACCAAGAAGGAGCTTAACATTTAGTAAAAAGATAAAACATACACATGGCCTTTGCTCCGTGCATGCACCCCCTTGGTACCTCTCTATGTGTCTAAATTTTCTCTTTTTATAAGAACATCAGTCAGATTGGACGAGGGCCCGCCCTAAAGGCTTCATTTTAACAGAATCACCTCTTTAAAGACCTTATCAACAAATATGGTCATATCCTGAGATAGTGGAGGTTAGGACTTCAACATGTAAATTGCAGGAGACACAATTCAGTCCATAACAGAGTGGTTACAATTTAAATGTAGTGTTTACAATTTAAATAGAGCGGTCAGGGTAGACTCTCAGAGAATAACATTTGGTAGAAATTTTGAAGCCAGCAAGGGAGCCATGGAAATATACAGGGAAACAGATTTCAGGCACGGAGACCAGCCAGGGCAAAGGTTTTAAGGTAGACTTGTGTTCGGCAGGTTCAAGAAACAGAAAGCAGAGAAAAACCAGAGAGAGTAATTGGAGATGAAGGCAGAAAAGCAAAGGGGAGAGAAATTATATGAGGCCTTATAGGCCACGATAAGGACCTGAGCATTTGTTCTGAATGGAATAGGGGCCACTGTGGGGTTCTGAGTGGAGAAATTACAATAAAATTGAAGCGCCAGGGTCAGCACATTACATATAGCCCATGGGCCAAATCCAGCCTGTTCTGTTGCCTGTTTTTTTTGCACGTTCCATTAACTAAGAATTTCCTCTACATTGTAAATGATTGAAAAAACATGAAAAAGAGAAGAATATTTCATAACATTCAAAAATTACATAAAATTGAAATTTAATGTCCAAAAATAAAGTTTTCATGGAACATAGCCATGCTCATTCATCTACATATTTCCTATGGCTGCTTGTGCATTATAAAGGCAGAGTTAAGTAGTTGTACAGAAACCATTTGGCCCACAAAACCTACAATATTTACTTTCTGATCCTTCACAGAGTGAGCTCCGTGGCCCCTACTATTAAGCATTAGGGATAGAAACAGGTGTGAGGAATGGTGGTTCTGACCAGGGTAGCAGCAGTGGAGGCTCTAGGAGGAGTCGGAGAGCATTGCTTGTGAAGCAGAGTAGGAGAAATGATTGGAAATAGGGGCTGGGGCAGGGTTGTGGGGTTCAAATGCATTGTGGTGAAACAGGGAGGTGTTCTACCATTGTAGCAATGCTTTAGGAAGCCTTGCTGGCAGCAGATGGCTACGGGGAACTGACTGAAATGGTAAAGCTAAGAGGTATGGATGACCTGAAAATGAAGAGGGCAATAAAAAAGTAGATTCAAAAGCATGTTGAACACATTGAGCAAGTTTTCCATTTTCTGTGCCAGTGAGGAACCTTCTGTGATAATATGGCAGTTTTCAAACACCTTTTAAAAATATCTTGAAGTGCCAGAATACTAGTATTCTAATTATATACCCTGCGAATTAAAATAGAGTTCTTTAAGTGAAGCAGGCAGGATCCCTTTTACAATTCAGGCCTTTGGATGTGCAATATTGAAAATATGAACTCAAAAGAAGACCACTAGCAATCCATAAATTGCCTCAGGGACTCCCAATCTGGATTTCCAATTTATGTAATTAGCATTTATTTGTTAAAGTCCAAAATGTTTAGACTTGGCATTTCTGCTTTGTTTTATTGATTGCTTTTGTAATCTATATCTTCAGTCTTAAAGTACTTCTGTAGAAATCCATTATCTTTGCTAAGATATTTGTATCATGTTCTTTTTTTTTTTTTGGAATATGTACTTTGGAAGATAGATGGGTGAAAAGACATTTAATTAATCTCAACCATAGATCTTACGGAGAATTTTTCTCCTTCTATAAAAAAAATCTTTTATTTTATGAAGTGTGATTGAAGTATTACATAATCTTATCCAATATATTTAAAGAAATAGCATTTCACAGATTATATCCAAAGTTATATGAATTTGCTACATAACATATATTTCCCAACTTTATTGAGTCCCATCATTCTAGATACAAGTTATAAGTAAGGTCAAAACAGAAAAAACTCCAAATATAGGAAGAATAGAGTAGACTAAACTCTTACAAATCTAGTCTAAAAAAGGGTTACATAGCATATAGTAGACTTTGAGCACAGAGCTGATTTACTCATATATGAAAGAACAAAAAGTTCCTTGAATGACTATATTTCTGGGGACAGATTCTTTCAGACATGGCCATTCTGAACTTGGTTCAGAGTTAAAGAAGTGTAAAATATCTCTGCAGCAATGAGGAGAGGAAAGTAGGAGCTCCTGTTTATCTAAAAATAATCATTCTTTACCAAGAATGGAGAGATGGTTGGATATCTTCACTAAGATTTCCAAGTGAAAAGTCATCTATGGACAAGATCTGAGGATGACTTGTCCAGATTATGATTAGACTTTGGAAATGTCACTGTCAAGTTTATATTGAGATATAAAGTTATGAGATGACAAAATTCATTTCATATTTTCTAACTTCTCTTTGTTAAAGGAAGGGGCATTTCTTATTATGCTTTAAAAGTTCCCTAACTCTGGGAAGTAAAATGCAAAAGTCTCACAAATGTTGATAATGAAACAGCTAGTGAAGACAGTCACAGTCTAGAAATGGGACGTAATGATGCTCTACCCCATTTCCATCATTTTGTGGGGGAAGCTGAGGCTCCAGGAGGCCAAGTTCATTGAGTGCCATGTGCTCACTATGGTTATTTTGATATATGTTTGTTATCAGACCAGATTTACTGAATAGTTTGGTGGCTATGCTCGGGTAGAATGGGTAGAACCCATTCTCAGTCTAGAATCCCACTCTCTTTCAGCTAGAATATAGACAACAAATCCTCCAAGTATATGATGCATACCTTGGTAGGAGCAGGGTGATTTTATGACACTGAGACTTGGCATTAAAAAGTAGTTGGATCACATAATAAGGAAGTAGCCCCGTGTATGTTTTCTTTCAGACTTCTGATAGCATCAATGGATATCCTCAAGTAACTGCAAATATGTCCTTATCACAATTCAAAAACCCAACTCTACATTTTTAACAAGGGAACAGATACGAGACTCAGTCTTAAGGCAAGGTGATAAATCTAAATTTTGAGAAAATATCCAGTTTTTTTTACAAGATATTTTATGGGCTGCTTCTATT
>NW_012154951.1:720990-721649 GCF_000956105.1 Propithecus coquereli | reverse complement strand
ATTAAGTTCAGAAATTTATAGGTCTTCCAATCTTCAAGTATGGTAAAATTACTAGAAACGAAAAGGTATCATCTCAGATGTACTATAATTTTAAAGACTTTACCAAAAAGAAAGTGTTACCAGGTTTTAAGTTGATCTGCTTCGAGCTATAGTTATCTTCTCCTTGAGAAAGTTCTAACGTTCCCTGGCTCACTATTATCACCTGTTCAATGGGAAGTTCCATTTCGCAAGGTCACCAGGTTAGGCTAAAAGCTGACAGCCTGCCAAATCAGTCATGTTCCTTTTCTATAATATGTTGAGATACATAGAGCCTGTTTTATTACAGGGGATAAAAAGAAAAAGAATTTCCTAATCATCTTATAATTCCCTGAGCCAAACAAAAGTCAAAAGCCTTCGAAGAGCTATGAAGCCAGTTCTATAAAAAGCTTTTAGTATTTTAAAGATCAGTTTTATGCTGTGTCTACTGAAGTTCCCCAAGGGAAACGACATAGCCAAGTGCTGGGCATGTACCCAAATACATGCAAATGTACCTTCCAAAGATGCCCTTCTCGCCTATCTGCAAGTAAAAGCACAGTTCCTGAACTCTAAAGGTTGAAAAGCTTGTACAGATTCAAAGTAGTCCAAATGCTCAACACAATGACAATAGTAAAGACAACATT
>NW_012154951.1:708960-712658 GCF_000956105.1 Propithecus coquereli | reverse complement strand
GATTTAGAATAAGGTCCAATATTGTTAAGTAGAGGGTTTATTTTTTAAATCTTCCATTTTAAAATAAAATGTCCATTCTTATTGTTATAATCTATTGAAAGTAACTTTCTGACATCCTAATAAAGCACTATATTTTATTTATTTTTTAAGTTAAAATCAATACTGTACCTGTATAATTTATATAATCTAACTAGATTATGCTAGTTAGTATTAAATAAAAGCATATCTTGAACAACTAAGAGGACCAAGTGGATGTAAATAAAATAATGTGAAATAACATACACTTTTGAGTCATCTTGAGTGCATGTTCTTAATAATTGTGGCCATAGGCAGGTAATTTAAACACTCTGGTGTCTTGCTTCATAGAGTTGTTTTATTTGTGAAAAGCACTGTATAACCTGAGAGATGCTGTGTAAATGTTAGTGGCCTCCAGTGATGCCCATCTCCTGGTGTTCACATCATCTCCTGGTATTCACACCTTCATGTGGTCTCCTCCCCCATTACTCCAGGGATGATCTGCGTGACTAGTAGCCTATGGCAGACGTGGTCATATGTCACTTCTGAGGTGAGGTTATGAAACATACTGCAGTTTTCATTCAGGTCACTCTTTCTGTATCTATTGGATCACTCACTCTGGGTTAGCTATTGGCCGTATCACCAGGTCTGTTTATGGAGAAACATAGTGAGCAAGTGAGTCCTTCCACCAACAATTGTGTGAATGAGCCATCCTAAAAGCAGAGCTTGCAGGCACGTCAAACCTTCAGATGCCTGTAGCTCTGGCCTCCGTCTTAGCTGCAGTCTCAAGAGAGACCCTGGAACAAAACCACCCAGCAAAGCTGCTCCCAAAGTCCTGACCCACAGGAACTGTGAGAACAATGTTTGCTCTTATAATCCACCAAGTTTGATGGTGATTTGTTACACAGCAATAGATAACTGAGACATTATTGTTATCCCCAAAGTCACCTGAATCTCCCTCTACCCCTTATAAGAATCTTATGATATATTCGTGTTACCTGAACTAGACAGATGAAGATTAAAAACAAACACACCTACCAATAAATATGCTTGGACAATGAAAAATATGTGAAAACACATATTTAATATACACTGAATTTTTGTTTCCTTTATTCTGAGTGATTATCATATTATAATCATATGGTTATTACCTCAGTGAAAGCCCCCAACAACTCTAGGCATGGGGTATATTATCCCATCACAGAAAAGGAAACCGGAATTAACAGAGGTCAAGGAATTTTCCCACAATCACACGGCAGCTGTGTTACAGAGCCAGTATCTGTCTTAGTATAAAATCCCTGCTTTGTATGTTAAGTGATAGCATCATGAGCATCACCGGGCCTTTAAGAGAGGGGCTATGAAGTGTTTCACTTTATTGCGGGGGTCTTAGTACATACAGTATCATTTGTTTATTTATTTCAAGGTTCAGGTCAGGGCTCCAGGGGAATGTGTTTACTTGAAGTCGGACCTTTAAGTAAGAGGGGCACTGCTGGAATATAATTCAGTTTGGGGGGTACCTAACTTTTCTCCTGGGAATCATTGGCCATTTAAAATGAATACTTATTTTTGAAAGCCATTAGGATTTAGTTTTCCTCCAATGTGGGCATTGCAACATGGTTTTCAGGCTGGTACTCTTACACAGCTCAAAGCATTCTAATATTCCTCTTTTCTGAGTAACACGTTCTACTAGAAGGGGCCCCATCTATCAATCATATAGATCCATTAACAGCAAGAGAAAAATGATGAATTATATACTCTAGAGAAAAACTGTATTTTGCTGACAGTTGAAATGTGCTGAAGATTCTGTGAAGCAGAGATAATGCAGGAGAGATGTCCATGTAGAAAATAACTCTAAGCACACCAAAGGGTGAGAATTTTCTCCAGATTTACTAGGTCTCCATTATAATTCTAAAATAGAGCCAAATCATTTTGTAAGGGAGATTATATTAGGCATCCATGCAGAAGGTGGAGTCCCAAAACAGACTATTGGTTCTAAAAAATTGGCATGGTATCAATCACGCAGTTGAGAATCTTCTAGATCCCTGTAAGAGTTTTCTTTAAATGTGGCTGACTACATTGGAAGAATGTTTGTTTGCTTTTATAACTGACCATTCTTGTAAGATTTGGGGAATTCAACAAACTCTGTTCATAATTTAATATTTTAGTGACACATTTTTAGCTTTCTAAATCAGTTTTATGAGGCATGTGATAAAAATAAAATCAAAGTCTGTTGAATACTTATGGTGCTTAGCCAACTCTGAATATGACCTGTGGAAACAGTAGAAACAAAATGACCTGAGTAAGTCATTTTAAATTTGTTTTTATTAAAAGAAAGAGAATTATTAAACCAGTGGAAGAATAACAAGTTATTAAAATATAAAAAAACCCTTTTCGCTCATACATTTTTTTCACATTCTGCATACTAGTTATTTTATCAGATGGGGTTGAGGTGTGAAATTGAAGTTCAGTATAATTAATTGTTTCTATTCTCTAAATACAGTGTCAATGTTATATTTCAGCATTAGGAAATACATTTGATGTTGTTGTTTTCTCATCCCATTTTAGATATGTGCCTTGCTAAACTTGGTAGTGAATCTTAAGTGATGATAATTAATTTTTCTATCATTGAAAAAAACTAAAAATGTTATCAGTTATGAGTATTTTATGCAAATAACTAACAAATACTTCAGCATAGACAAATACTGTTTTGGAAGGTTAGAGGACCTAAACTGAAGAATTACCTAAAGTAAGATTGTCATGAAAAATATAATATCTTCTAAGGTATCTGTATAATTTTTACAATGACTAATAGCTCACACATTTTACTTTGAAAATCTCCATCTTTTCCCAAATTGATTCTTTTTATGTAACATCAAGCAGAGAAGGGGCGGGAGATTTCACCCCAAATGCTTTTAAACCGTGGAGTTAATGTTCATGAAAAGTTCCACATGTGGCAATAGAGCATTGGCAAGATTATGGTAATGGAGTAAAAAAATGGTATAAAATTCATACAAAAGTGGGCCTATCTGTGCCTCAGTTTATCTCTTAGTAAATACAATAGGCAGGTTTATGCACCCTGAATCAGACTGCCTGGGTTGTAACCAATAACTAGGTAACTTTGGGATTAAATATCTCTATGTCTCCATTTCCTCATCTGTAAAGTGGGGATAGTAACAGCCTTTATCTCACAGAGCTATTGTAAGAGTTAAATGAATAATACAGAAAATGTTTCAAACCATACTTGTCTCATAAGTGCTATATGAGTGTCTGCTAAGGGGTTCCTGTGGAGATGATGACATAAAATGTTCAGGAAGTCCTGACACAATGCAGGTGCTCAAAAAAAACAGGTTTCTCTCAAAATATATATTTGTGTGTGTGTGTGTGTGTGTGTTTGAAAAAATAAAGAGTGTATTAGTTCTAGGTTTGACATTAACTTCCAAGTCAAACCAAAGTAGCAGACGTTATAAACCTCCGTATCTTCCTCCTCCAGCAACACTGTATTTGTCAGAGAAACACATACTTCTTCAGCTATCAGGGATTATTTGCCTTACAAGTTAAAAAAAGTACAATTGACCCCTTAATAATGCATGTGTTAGGGGTACTGACCCTCTGTACAGTCAAGAATCTGTGTATAACTTTTGACTTCTGTAAAACTCAACTATTAATAGTCTACTGTTTACTGG
>NW_012154951.1:707600-708910 GCF_000956105.1 Propithecus coquereli | reverse complement strand
GAGTAGGTGAAACACAGACACTGCACAATCATGAATGAGATCCACAGATGACTGAGGTATGGAAACATTCCTCTAGATAATGCCGCAGCTGTTGTATCTGGAGATGAAAGTGGTACACTATAAGTGGAAAATTCCTTGAGTAAGAATAAGGAGACAAGTTCTGCTTCTTGATTTGTTGGCTAAGGATAATCAATCCAAATTTCATTTCTTCATGTTACAATGAGGGGGATTACAGTTGGGAACAGCTAAGTATACTGCAGTTCAGACTTTACAAGGTAACTTGCAAAAGTGAAAACACTGCTGTCTTCAGGATGTAATGTGCAAAAAATTAAGGAACATTACCCACTAACAACCATTATGGGTTAAATTGCCCCACTAATCAGCATTATTACCTCTTCAAAGTCACTTTCTCCCAAAAGTATACAGATCAATTTCACCCTCCAGAAAGCTTGAGTTAGATGTAGAGAAAGCCCACATCCATGATTCCATACATAAAGTGGAAATGTACATGGGTGTACACACACATGCACGTGCACGCACGCACACACACACACACACACACACACACACATACACACTTGTCATCTTTCCTGATCTGGGATCTTCCATATGCATGTGGGCCACGTTTCTGGTTATTACTGTAAGAAAAGATTTAGACTAGCATCAAACTCAATAAATATAGCCACAGCTGTAAGTATTACTTTACCTATACTGACAAGTCATTAATATTCTCCATTCTAAATCTGATTAGTTGTTAGAATTTTTAATGCTAAAGTGTTTAAAAGAATGAGTCTGCTGATAAGACATTACTTACCTTCATTTTTGATTTCAAACACTCCATGCAAAGCCTGAAAATATGTGCTGGTTTCCTTGAGTCTTTAAATGAATTGGAATTTTTAAAACCATATCTAGAAACATATGTACAATATTTTGTTAGTTAACTGCCAATTAAACTTTACCTAGTTCTTCAGTAATGATGGGCCAAGTAATCATTAGTGTTTATTACTTATGCTGAAATCAGCTGTTTAACAAAAACACTGCTCAAAATTGGCTATTCACTTGGAATAACCCAGGAACTAGTTCAATACCCACCACAATTATTAAATGCTAGTTCAAGTATATACAGTACATTAGCATCATTGGCTCAAAGTTAGAATATCTTTTTTTTTATTTCAGCATATTATGGGGGCACAGGTGTTTAGGTTACGTATGTTGCCCTTGTCCCCCCTTCCCGCCCAAGTCCGAGCTTCAAGAGTGTCCATCCCCCGATGGTGCGCATCGCACTCTTTGTGTGTGCATATACCCGCCCC
>NW_012154951.1:690634-696105 GCF_000956105.1 Propithecus coquereli | reverse complement strand
GTCTGATCTGAATATGTTATCATTTCCTTTACCTGCCATGTGACTGCAACTGAGGTCTCACCAAGGAGCAGAGTCATCACCTCTGCCCTGCTATTGTTCTGGGTGTGCATTACTCCTGTTGTTTGCAAATCAAGGTTCCTTTTCACAGATTACGTATTTCTGCTGTCCCTTTTGTGAGAGTTAGCTGGAGTGAGATAATGCTAAATAGTGTGATCTATAAATCAACCTAACTAGGCACACACAAGCTAGAGGACTTTGCAGTGTGCTGAATGTGACCTACTGGACCATGGTGAGTGGACTCACTGCTCAGCCTGTGCCACCATAGAGTTTTCTTTCCTCTGTCAGGTGCTTTAGCGACATTCAATAAATGTCTTTAAGCTTTAGCTCAACTTCATTCTCTCAAAAAATAAAAAAAACCAGGAGTATTATTATTAATCTTTTATAATATTTTCTTCCCAGACTTTGTCCCACAGAACACTATGGAGATGTGGAATAGGAAGTGGTAACTGCTGTCTTATATTTTTTTCTGTAAAAAGTCTTATCTGTGCACATAGGCAATCATCATAGATTTGAAATTAAAACAGAAAAACATGAAATCATGTCTGGGCAAATTGTTTTTGAGTGGAATCTCACAGCACCTGCTGCATACTCCTATCATACCATTGTAGTGGTTTTCTATTTCCAGCTCTGTCCCCGGCCTCCTCCCTCACATACCCCAAACCCAGTATTGCGAACCCAATAAGTTTAGTCATCACCTTGTTTATGGGTGATGTCTTCAGTCCTAGCAGAGCATGCTGGAGATTTTCACTAGATGGCTTTTGAATTAATGAGCATGTGAAATCAAGTATAAAGATGGGTGGGGCTCAAGAAAAAACTATACTGTATCTATAAACAAGTGGCAAAGGAGAATTGGAAAGCCAAGGTAAGGTGAGCAGGGATTTTATTAAGGACTATGGAATCATAAGATCTTTCTGCAGCTTTTCCTTTTCATGTCCTTCCATCTCCTAATCCCATGTACAAAATTGCTTGAAACTGAGCTTAGCTTTGTCCCTTTTCCTTTGCAGTTGTTTCCTTGCAGGGGAGCCTGTCAGGGGAGTGTAACTGGTTTTTCTAATGATGTAGTTTTCTTGTTTCCCTCCCAGATTTCCTAAGATGATAGTGAGGATGATTTTTTAATATTTGTGAGTTTTCTGTTTCTCCCTCTTTTTCGTGTTATGCTCCTTTGTTTTCTGTGTTTTTGTTTGTTTGTTTGTTTGTTTGTTTTCCCCAGGTTAGTGGGGTTTAGAAAGGCCTGGAGTTGGGGAAAGGTATGGAGGAGAAAACCTCATTCAATGTGGCTCTCTTTCCTCCTCTTTATTCACCACCACTAGCTGAAGTATATCCTTTGAAAAGACTTGAAGGGATGTCTAGAGGAGTTTCCATCATTGCTTCTTATCTAAATGACAGCTTTGGCATTTTTCATTTAATGTCTATAAAACTGCTGTGCGTAAGTACTATGTGAAACACAGAGATTAGTATTGTTAATTTAATGCAGTAAGCTTGGAGTCTTTATAAGATACCATCTCCTTTTGAACTTTATGTTCAAATCAGTGGAGACCAGAACAGAGTTAGCTTTCCCACTTCATATATTAAGCAAATAGAAGGGCTAGAGAAAATACACATACTTGGGCTCTAACACTGGCATAAATCACTCTGATATATGGGAAACTGGGCCTTTTTAATTTGTTTCTTTTCTTCTCATAAAGTGTTGGGGAAATTGGATGAATTTGCTCTATAGATAATGGATACAGTAATGTGGAGGGATGATCTGTTGCAATGATGCATTTGGGAAGGCTCTAATGAAGTAAAGACCCAGCTCGATTGATGACATAAAGAAAACAATGGTTATTATGGACAAAGTATTGTGTGTCTTCTCATCAAACTGTTCAACTGAATCAAAGAGAGGCGGTGTTACCTCAATAAGGAATTGTGCTCTCATCTTTAAAAAAGTACAAAGCGAAGACATTCTAATTTTATATTATTTGTTCCCTTTTAGGTAATGTCTTATTTTGTCTCCAAAAAAATATTTGAAAGGAAGTAAAATTCTTCTATGGGCAGGAGCAACAGCAGCATACGTATAGTCAAAGAAATGCTTGCAGCAAAATGGCAGCCACAGAAAATAAATTGGCTTTAGTCAATGACTGTGTTGACTTTAATAATTTTATCTTTCCTTGTTATGTTTTATGACAGGAGATATTAAAATTAGTTCCACCTTCCTGGGTCCACAATAATTGAAAATGACAAAAGGCCAGTAGGGACTCCATGTATGGTCAGGGGAAGGATGAAACCGTCACAGAATATATGGAGCTGACTGCTGATATTCCTGCAAGTGGGAAATAAAGACCTGGGTAACAGGGAGTCTTCTGTGTCCAGCCTAGTGCAGAGCCCTAGTACAAGTTTTGCTAAGTAGCTAATGTGCCCTGTATTTTACTTTCTTACCCATTTTTGACAGTGCCACACACTGTGCCTAAAAGAAATTGCTTTGCAGTAATGGCCATGTGGCTAGGTGCCTACTAGTTATGTATACTCTGTTTTGAATGCTCCTATCTGCAATTCTTCTTAGAGCCATGATGTACTTGTTTGGCATTTGCATTGATTATCTTGTTTACAAAGAATGTGTGTAGGTTTGCCTAACCCCTGGGTTGGGAGCAGGGAGCCTCTGAGGGAGACTTCTTTTCAAATTGGCAATTACATTTAAGAATTAGGTTTTATAACAATGCTTCACTTACTACATAATTTCCATCCCTATGTGTTAAGTCTTTAAACACCCATTCTTGTCTTTTATGGCTTCTCTGCCCACTATCCCTAACTATTAAAGAGAAACAAGCGTTCCTGGAATGGAGGAGGTCTACAGACATGAAATTTTCACTTGCCATCCCTCTCCTTAACTTTGAGGGAATATTGGGTAATCAAAGGACAAATGGCAGAACTTAAAAAGAGAAATTATTTCTTTCTGAAAAATAACATCAGTGATTTATTGAGAGCCCACTATATATCAAGCACTCTGCTGGTCCTCTACATATCCTATTTTATTGAATCTTTGCCCAAAACTACTATACAGTAGCCATTAATGGCTAGCTCAAGCTATAGACAAATTAAATATACGAGAGTTTAAGTCAGGACCTTCCAAGATCTGGAAGGCCAAAACATGTCCACTGTTTTTCAAGCTCTTAACATATTAAAAATTAAAGAAGTACCAAATAAGGTCACAAAAATTATTATGATAATTTTAAATTTTATATGCAAAATATTAATTTTAACACAAACACAATGCAATAAAGTTGTACGATGCACAACATCTTCACAGTATGCATTCAAAAATATTAATCCGTAGTGTGCTACAGGCAGCATGGCCAGTTAAAGGAACAGGACTTACATTATGAATGCCATATTTTAGTCTCTTGATTGTATCTCTGGGAAACACGTGAGACACTGGGGATTAAGTAACCTGCTTGAAGCCACCTAGACAGTGAATAACGAAGTTAGAAGATGGACTGAGGTGTCTGACCCCAGAGGCTTTGCTTTTAATGACTTTGTTATGCTATTTCCCTAGCTAGGCCTGCATTCCGAACATTTTTACTCACCTTAGCTATTTCCAACTTTAAAATCACAAGAAGACAAGTAGAAATATTTATCTGGATGAAATATGTTATGGGAATAAATGCTTTCTCAGGTTCTTACTGTCTTTTGTTTCTGTTTAAGAACTAATTTATGGAGAGGGTTTCTTTTGGTTGCCTCTGTTTTTTTCTTGATCAATCTGTTGAGGAGCATTTGCAGGTGGCTTAAATGTGACTAGGGCGCAAAACTGTAGTGTCGTTTAGGAGCACTAGCACTGGGTGTGGACTCAGAAGACCTGGGTTTGAATCCTAGCTCTGAAGTTGATTGGCACTGTGATTTTGGAGAAGTTGCAGCATCATTCTGTACCTTGGATTGTTTACTTACAAAATAATGCTATTGTGAGAATGAGATTTAAGAAGCTGTGTTAGTATCTAACACAAGGATAGTATATTAGATGCCAAGCTCCTCTAAAATGGATTTGGCCAGATTAGGTCCCAGAATATGTACAGAAGTACCTGAAGGGAACTTATTGGGTTCTAAAGAACATTTCGGAAAATAAGAGGTGTTATGTTCAACTCAAAGGTATTAGGCCTTAGCGTAAGCAAGGTCACGATCACAGGTTTAAGGCCTATGGGTGTCAGTTGGCAACAACCAAAGGATAGATATACAACCAGTTCTATGTCACTGAAGACGTGCAGAAAGAAGATAGCACAGTAGCCATTTTTAAATCTCAGCTGGGCACTGGGCATCCCAGGAACATGTGCCATCACTGTACCCCAAACTCTTACATCTCCCCCCACTCTGCCCCATGTCATGGAGCAGCATCGGCTTTCCATAGCCAAGAGACTATCCTCAACATTAAATCTATACACTTCGAAAATGAGGTTCTCCAAAACAGAAGGTTTCAGTCACCTTGATATGCCTTTTAATGTCATCCATGTATAACTTCTTTCCTCAAAAGAATCAAGAATGTTAGTACATTTGAAACCAGTATTGACAAGGGCTATATTAACAGTTTAAAAACTGATTTAAAATTATCTTACAACTTTTGTCTAGAAAAATTATTTTTTTTTTATTTTCCCAGATAATCTAAAATAGCCCTCACTCTAAGGTCTTAACCTTCTCCCACTTCTCTGCTCCAGATTACACTGTTTTGAAACCTTTTCTGGGTAAATAGCATTCTAGCAACATTTTAAAAAATAGTCAATGTTTCTTCTTTTTCATGTAAGTTCAAATTATCAATGTAAAATACATCTGATTCGTGTTTGGTTTTCTTTGTAGTGTAGCCCTTGCACGAAATTATTAGAAACACTGTTCAAGTTTTCTGTTGAAAAATAGAAAATCCTGGAGGTTGTTGGTATAGCTTCTCTCCAATGTCTCCCCCTTTTTTCCTCCTATATAACAAATGTTAATATTTATGTGTGCAATACCAGTGTGAGTCTTTTCCTTGGTTAATATTTTAGTCCTTCTGTGCTGTGCATGGAATCTGTGGTTTTTAAGAGTGAACACATATAACTGAAAAGCTGTTACAATCATTTTTATATAGAAACAATTTTTTTAGACCACAAACCAAAATTACATGAAGATAATGTTACGTGGGAGGCTTAAGTAGAAAGAAATGGGGTACTAATTAATGCTGCTTTTGTCATTATTCTGGGTAGATTACATAATGCTATATTTATAATTGGAGGCACATTCTCAGGGCTGCTTAGCAAATCAGTCTGTAGGCAGATGTTATGGTAGCCCATCTTTCAGGACAGTGAGCAACTATTATTTTATTCCGTGATGTTGGTGGGTTGGGAGCAATCATTGTGGTGAATTGGAACAAGAGAAATCAGTGTTCAGAAAGCAAGTTGTATGACTTTGAAAATTTT
>NW_012154951.1:683410-686964 GCF_000956105.1 Propithecus coquereli | reverse complement strand
TGAGATATTTTTTAAATGAAAACTAAATGAAATTTACGGGATTTATTCAATCATTTATTCTCAGGTTTAGTAGATGCACATAGTAGGTGTTCCACGAATTTTTTTTAAATGAAAACTAAATTTTTAGCTCTAACAAATGATATTTTAATGAGCTTCTACTGTCCCATACTGCTTAAATGTTCAAGCTTCAAGGAATTTTAATTTGACTTAACATTAAGTCTACAGTATTTTTAAACCGTGTTAAGGAATAAATTGCAATATATGTCAGTAGTCCAGGTTAAAATGTCTCATTAATTATTTTTCATTTTTGCTTAAATCCATATTAAAAAATGGCACCCAAAATATTTTTATACTACCTTGGTTACTTTTTTCCACTTAAAATGTAAAATTTGAATATATTGGTTTTACTCCAGTTCTTACACCCCACTCTTCTTACTGTTGAATTACCCAATTGATTGTACCCAATTGATTGCAGCTATAGCTAAATTTCCTCCAGTAGATTTTCAGGTGAAATTCATGAAGCTAATCTAATAGCCAATGGACTACTTTTTGAACTGCTAATTAAATAATACAAATTATTTAGAGATACTTTGAACTGGCCTATTTACTAATTCAGTTTTACTCACAGGATACATTTGTAAACTGAACTTTGAAATTCTACCACATTACCAACCTCCTATGAGGGAATACTTACAGAATTATTGAAATCCTACAGCTGAAGATGTATATCAACTCTGTCATTTCACAAGAGAGACAGAGGTCACAGAACAATATAGTGAGGGAATTCAGGGGTGTGATCCTCAATCTAGTGCTCATAACATTCTGCTGCCTACCCCCCTTATTTGCTCCCACCTACACCTAAACCAAAGTATGATGTATAAAAGGACATGTACAATGTGATATTTTCTTTATAGAGTGGAACTTTATTATGTTTTCCTGTATATAGTAAGCACAGATGCATTACTTAAGATGAAATGGCAGGTTCTTCAAGTTAAATAAACAATCAACCTACCTCCTACAGAAGTAAAATGATAGTATGTTTAAAGAGATCTTTAAATATCTGCTTCTGGAAAGTTTACCTGGAGTTATAGAATTTTCCTTGCTCTCAATATCTATCTGTGTGCTTGTGTACATTAAATAAAATTATGTTTAAACTATTTGATAAAACACTAATAAAACTTTGCTACAGATCCACTGAACATAAAATTATAGGCAGGGCTGGGCATGTTGACTCATGCCTGTAATCCAAGCACTTTGGGAGGCTGAGGCAGGAGGATTGCTTGAGGCCAGGAGTTAGAGACCAGCTTGAGCAAGAATGAGACCAGACACTGTCTCTATAAAAAATTGAAAAATTAGTCAGGCATGGTGGCACACACCTGTAGTCCCAGCTACTCAGGAGGCTGAAGCCCAGATGTTTGAGGTTGTAGTGAGCTATGGTGATGCCACTGCACTCTAGCCCAGGTAACAGAGTGAGAACTTGTCTCAAAAAAAAAAAAAAGTAAAGTCACTCAAGAGTTAAATTTCAGAACCCTGATTCCACAATGACTTGAGAGGTAAAACAAAACCATAAGAATTTATCCAACAGTATGAACAGAAATATACTCAAATATCAATTCTCTCAATAAATGAAAATGGGTTGAGTTGTCAACTGAAGAGATCTAGACAGGCTGAGTGGATAAATAAAAACACAAGCCAAGTATCTACTGTGTGAGAAACACATCTTACCCATAAAGATGCTTTCAGACTCAAGGTGAAGGGTTGGAAAACAAACTTCCAGGCAAGTGGAAATGAAAAGCAAGCTGGGGTAGCTATTCTTGTATCAGATAACATAAACTTTAAAACAGTAAAAGTAAATAAAGACAGAGATGCTCACTCTATAATGGTGGAGGGAAAAATTCAACAAGAAGACTTAACAATTCTTAAATTTATGCACCCAACACAGAAGCACCCAGATACATGAAGCAAACCCCTTTTGATCTACATAACATGATAAAGAGTAATACCATGGTAGCTGGGGATTTCAACACTCCACTGACTGAACTGACAGATCCTCTAAGCAGAAAATAAGCAAAGAAACAAAACAGAGCTCTTAAACAGTGCTCTTAAACAGAGCTCTAGAACAAATGGGTCTAACAGACATCTACAGAACATTCCACCTAAATAAAGCTGAATATACATTCTTCTCATCAGCTCATGGAACTTTCTCTAAAATCAATCACATCCTAGGTCACAAATCAGATCTCAACAAATTTAAAAAATTAGAAATTATACCATGTATCTTCTCAGATCACAGTGGTATAAAATTAGAGATCAATTCCAACAGAAACACTCACCACTTCACAAAGTCACGGAAATTAAACAATCTATCACTGAATGACTATTGGGTCAGAAGGAGATCCAGATGAAAATCAAAAGATTTTTTTGAACTAAGTGATAATGGGAACACAGTTATCAAAATCTGTGGGATACATCAAAAGCATTCCTGAGAGGAATACTAATAGCATTAAATGCTTGCATCCAAAAGACAGAAAGTTCACAAATCAAAAAACTAATAAACTATCTCAAGGAACTGGAAAAGGAAGAGCAAATCAATCCTAAACCTAGCAGAAGAAAAGAAATAACTAAGATCAGAGCAGAACTAAATGAAATCAAGAATAAAAGAACTATACAGAAGATTAAAAAAACTAAAAGTTGGTTTTTCAAAAAGATAAACAAAATTGACAGCTCTCTTGATAGATTGACAAATATTAGAAAGGAAAGGACTCGAATAAGCTCAATTAGACATGAAAAAGAAAAGGTCACTACGGACATCATGGAAATATAAAAAAAGTGTCTTTGAATACTGTAAAAATTTATATGCCCCAAAACTGCAAAATGTGGAGGACATGGACAAATTCTTAGAAACACGCAACCTCCATAGGTACAATCAGGAAGAAATAGAATTCCTGAACAGACAAATATCAAGCACAGAAATTGAAGCAGCAATTAAAAATCTTCCAACAAAGAAAGTCCCAGACCAGATGGGTTCACACCTGAATTTTACCAAACTTACAAAGAAGAACTCATATCTATATTTCAGAAATTAGTCCACAACATTGAGAAGAATGGTGTCCTCCCCAACTTATTCTACGAAGCCAATATCACCTTGATACCAAAGCCAGGAAAGGACACAATGAAAAAAAGAAAACTACAGGCCAATATCCCTCATGAATATAAATGCAAAAATCCTCAACAGAATCTTAGCAAACTGAATCCAACAGCACATCAAAAAAATAATTCATCATGACCAGGTGGGCTTTATCCCAGAGATAAAAGGTTGGTTCAACATATGCAAATTTATAAATGCAATTCACCATAAATAAAAACAAGAAAAAAGACCATATGATTCTCTTAATAGATGCAGAAAAAGCATTTGAAAAAATCCAGCACACTTTTATGATTAAAGACTCTTAACAAAATAGGCATAGACAGGACATATCTTAAAATTATTAAAGCCATATATGATAAACCCACAGCCAACATCATGCTGAATGGTGAAAAATAGAAAGCATTCC
>NW_012154951.1:678100-681140 GCF_000956105.1 Propithecus coquereli | reverse complement strand
TTATCAAATAATGAGTACTCTAGTACCTATCATGACTCAGGAACTATCCTAGGTGTATCTCTAATTCTCGCATTAACTCTACAGCCTAAGAATTTTGTCCTGATTTTAGGATGTGAGGAAATGAGGATTTAAAATGATTTGCCTTGCCTGCGATCAGTCATGAAGTACAGAATGTGGAAAAGGAGTCTATCAGACACCAGATCTACAGATCTGTTATCAAAACAAGGTATGCACCAGAAAATAATAAGCCGACAGAGATAAAACACTAATGCTCAGGATCAGGCTTAATTTTGTTTAGTTAAAGAAATAGATAAAAATACTTTAAGAGAATGAAAAAGCAAATGATTATAGAGCAGGATTGAAAAATCTTGATGGTGCTGCCCCTCATTGCCACATGACTGCTTAGGGTGGTTAATATTCATCTATTATCAATATTATTATTTTTCATAATACTAGCTGACATTTATTGACCTGGGTCAGGAAAGGCTTCCTGAAGGAAAGGAAATTGTAGTAGTGACATGAGTGGTTAAATGTTAGTCAATTGAAACAAGTGTGGGAGTCAGGGAGGAGGCCAATGGTGGGAAGAGTGTCCTATGTGTGGAGACCAGTTTGTGCAAAGGCACAGATGTAAGAGATGGTTATGGTTACTTCCCAACCTCGGCCCAGCATAATGGCTCCCCCAAAGAAGGATGGGGAGAAGAAAGGCTGTTCTGCCATCAATGAGGGGGTGACCAGAGAATACACCACCCAACTTTCACAGGCACATTCATGGAATGGGCTTCCAGAAGTGGATACCTCTAGCACTCAAAGACATCTGGAAATTTGCCAGGAAGGATATGGTAGCTACAGATGTGTGCATTGATACCAGGCTCAACAAAGCTGTCTGTACCAAAGGAATAAGGAATGTTGCATACCGTATCCATGTGTGGTTGTCCAGAAAACCCAATGAGGATGAAGATTTGCCAAACAAGCCCTATACCTTGGTTACATATTGTGCCTGTCACTACTTTCAAAAATTTATAGTCAATTTCAATGAAAACTAACTTCTCATTGAGAAATAAAGTTATAAAATTGCCCAGAAAAAAAGACAGACTGTTATGGGTTGAATTGTGTCCCTCTAAATTCATATGTTGAATTTCTAACCCCCAGTATTTTAGAATGCAACCTTATTTGGAAAGAGGGTCATTGAACATATCATTAGTCAAGATGGGTTTGTACTGGAATAGGAGAGGCCCCTAATCTAATATGACTGGTGTCTTTATAAAAAGGGAATTTTTGAACACAGGTTCACATAGGGAGAATGCCATGTGAAGATGCAGGCAGAGACAGAGTGATGCTTCTACAAGCTAAAGAATGACAAATATTTCCAGAAAGCCACCAGAAGCTGGAGGAGAAGCATGGAATAAATTCTTCCTTACAACCCTCAGAAGGAATCAACTATGCTGATGCCTTGATCTTGAACGTCGGCCTCCAGAATTGTGAGAAAATAAATCTCTATTGTTCATACTACTCAGTCTGTGTTCCTTTGTTATAGCAGCACTAGCAAATTAATACAGAGATTAAGGAGTTCGAAGACATGCAGTTCATGACTACCAGTCATCAATTAAGGACAAACAATCCTCTACTAACTAATAAGGTGGCAGAAAAATGCCCAAGATATTTTAGAACTATCCCATTCATAATAATTAATATTTTAAAGAACAAATTTGGGGCTAAAATTTGTACATCATGATATGTTAAATTCATTGAATAACAAACACTGATTTCTCTGTGTTATATGGTCATTTGATAAACAAACATTGATTTAGCATATATGATGTTCAGTGTTCTATAGGATAGTGGTCAAAGAGCTTGGGCTTTGCAAACAGAACTAAGAGCAGGGACCTCACATTTTAGAATATATTATAGTTTTTGGAAAATATCTTACCTTCGTGGGTTATCAGTATCCTCATCAACTTCCTCAATGAGAGGGGATTAAATGAGAGTACGGTGGTGATATATTCAGTGGAGCATGTGTTTCATAGCAGGCACACTATAATACAGTAGGGTTCTTATTCTTCTTATTATTATAATTTTGTTATTTTTCTTAGAGCAGAGAGATGTTCATTTTATCGCTCCACATCCCTTTAGGCTCATGGTCTCTCCCTGATTGTAAAATGTGTTGGCAGTTTCTGGCTCTGTTCCCTGGCTCCTCATTTCTGGCTTTTGATGGGGCATGATGATCAGATGGCCATGATTAGTTCTTTGGCTTGCATTGCAGATTATCTATTAACTAGCCATCTCCGCAGCCACTGAGGCATATGGTCAGCACTTCTAGGGCTTAAAATAAATCTGCATTTTTAACATGTGGAATTTTATTATGCAAAGAGTGCTCACATGAGTTCTAATCTTGTTATTTGTTATGCTGCACATGTCTACTTGTGGCCTTCTGGATGGAATAGTACATTAGGCCCCTGGGCCTTTCATTTTATTGACATTTCATAGATATTATGGTGAGGACATCCTTGGAAGTAGCCTCAACCCTGAACTGTGCAAAATACAAGAAAGGAGACGGGGCGAGGGGCAACTTTTTCCTTCTTCGTTTTGCAGACTAGGCATTCAGTTTTTTATCAAACATTTATTTAGCACTTACAATGAGCCAGATGTTTCCTCAGGTACTTGGGTGATGGTGAACAAGATGGCACATCCCTGGCCTCAAGGTGTTTGTTAGCAAAGAGGTGCTGACACCTTTGGTGCTGATTAGAAAAAAGAACCCCTTTCTCTGGGCAGCTGCAGCTCTGTCTCAAGCACTTGCCATCATGAGTGGAGTGTGGAATGGATTTCACATTGCACCTTCTTGACTGTGTCCTGGCACTATGCACACAGTTAAGTCAATTAAATGGACAACTATAAAAGTAAATGCTCAACATATGACAAGCAAGACAAAGAACTGTATGATACTCTGAGGGCTGCTTGGTTTGAGGTAGTGTGTATACTGAAGAAGTTTGTGAATTTTTTTTCTGCATTCTCTAACTATAAATTTACTGTATCTTGTGTGAAT
>NW_012154951.1:676040-678050 GCF_000956105.1 Propithecus coquereli | reverse complement strand
GGCATCCATATACACCAATAGCAGTAAAGCCAAAAATCAAATCAAAGATGCAACACCTTTCACAAGAACATCAAAGAAAATTAAATATTTAGAAATATATTTAACAAAGGAGGTAAGAGACCTATATAGGAAGAACTATGAAACACTGAGAAAAGAAATTGTAGAAGATACAAACAGATGGAAAACCCTACCTTGCTCATTGATTGGCAGAATCAATATTTTTAAAATGTCCATACTACCTGAAGTGATCTACAAATTCAATGCAATCCCTATTAAAATACCATCATCATTCTTTATAGATCTAGAAAAAAATAATTCTACACTCGTATGGAACCAGAGAAGACCTCATATAGCCAAAGCAATCTTAAGCAAAAAGAACGAATTGGGAGCCATCAGTCTACCAGACTTTAAGCTCTACTACAAGACTATAGTACCAAAACAGCATGGTACTGGCACAAGAACAGAGATATAGACCTTGGAAAAAAGAATGAGAACCCAGATATAAAATCATCCCCATATTGTCATCTAATCTTTGACAAAGTAGACAAAAATATACACTGGGGAAAATATCCCTATTCAATAAATGGTGCTGGAACAATGGGATAACCACATGCAGAAGATTGAAACTGAATCCCCACCTCTCACCTCTCACAAAAATCAACTCAAAATGGATAACAGACTTAAACCTAAGGCATGAAAGCTTAAGAATTCTAGAAAAAAATGTTGGGAAAACTCTTATGGACATCAGCCTAGGCAAAGAATTTATGAAGAAGACCCCCAAAGCAATCACAGAAGAAACAAAAATAAATAAATGGGACCTGATCAAATTAAATGCTTCTGCAAAGCCAAGGAAACTGTCATTATAGCAAATAGACAACCTACAGAATGAGAGAAAATAACTGCATGCTACACATCTGATAAAGGACTGATAACAAGAATCTATATAGAACTTAAGAAAATTAACAAGAAAAAAACAGAACAACCCCATCAAAAAGTGGGCAAAGGACATGAACCAAACTTTTCAAAAGAAGACAGAATAATGGCCACCAAATATATAAAAAAGTGCTCAACTTCTCTAATCATTAAGGAAATGAAAATCAAAACCACAATGAAATATCACCTAACTCCAGTGAGAATGGCCTTTATCAAAAAGTCCCAAAATAACAAATGCTGGCATGAATGTGGCGAGATAGAAACACTCTCACACTGCTGGTGGGGCTACAAATTAGTACAACACCTATGAAAAGTAATTTGGATGTATCTCAAAGAGTTAAAAATAGAAATATCATTTGATCCAGCAATCCCACTACTGGGTACCTACTCAAAGGAAAAAGAAAGACATTCTATAATAAAAACATCTGCACTTGAATGTTTATGGAAGCACAATTCACAATTGGGAAGATGTGGAAACAACCCAGATGCCCATCAATACATGAGTGGATTAATAAAATGTGGTATATGTATACCATGGAATACTACTCAACTATAAAAAACAATGGTGAACTAGTACCTCTTATATCATCCTGGATAAAGCTTGAGTCCATCCTTCAAAGTGGGATAGCACAGGAATGGAAAAAAAAGCACCACATGTACTCACCATCAAATTGGTACCAACTGATAAATGCTAAGATGCTCACATGGAAGTAATATTCACTGGGTGCCAGTCAGGCGGGAGGGGGAAATAAGGGGTGGTAGAACTTATAACTAATGGATGTGGAGCACACTGTATAGGGGAATGGCAAACTTGTAGTCCTGGATTGGGTGAGGAAAAGGCATTATATGTAACCAAAATATTTGTACCATCATAATATTCTGAAAAAAAAAAAAATAGGCAAAGGCAAGCCAAAAGAGTTTCCAAAGGGTCTCAGTAGATTTCCCAGGCCTGTGCTTGAAACCTCACATACTGACTCATAGAAAGCGCCTCATTCAGAGTCCTGCTATTCTGATTTTACAGATAGGTGCAACAGACATAATATATTGTAGAGTAGAAGAAACATTAATAATATTATT
>NW_012154951.1:645930-669375 GCF_000956105.1 Propithecus coquereli | reverse complement strand
ACAAATGTTTTTGGTTACAAGGATTGCTTTTGTAATGCTTGAGTCAGGGTTATAAGTGTGCCTCTTACCCAGATAGTGTTCATTGTACCTGTTAGATAGGTTTCTGCCCAACCCCTCCTGAACCTTCCCCCCTGCTTGATTTCCACTGAGTTTTACTTCCCTCTGTGCACATGTGTGCTCATTGGTAAGTTCCAATTTAGTAGTGAGTGCATGTGGTGTTTGTTTTTCCATTATTTAAATACTTTACTTAGGATAATGGTCTCTAGTTCCATCCATATCGTTACAAGAAGCATTAAGTCATCACTCTTTGTGGCTGAAATAGTATTCCATAGCGTACGTGTACTGCATATTGTTAATTCACTCATGAATTGATGGGCATACTTGGGTTGATCCCACATCTTTGTGATTATGAACTGTATTGCAATAAACATTTGAGTGCAGGTGTCTTTTTGATAGAAAGACTTCTTTTCCTTTGGGTAGATACCAAGTAGTGGGACTGCTGGATCAAATGATAAGTCTACATTTATTTCTTTGAGGAATCTCCATACTCTTTTCCATAGAGGTTGTAATAATTTGAAGTCCTACCAACAAAGTATAAATGTTCCTTTCTCTCTGCATCCACACCAGCATCTATTGTTTTTAGACTTTTTTTAAGAAAGATTTCCTAACTAGGATAAGGTGATTTCTCATTGTGGTTTTAATTTGAATTTCCCTGATGATCAGTGATGTTGAGCATTTTTTCATATGTTTATTGACTATTAGTCTGTGTTCTTTTGAAAAGTTTCTGTTCATGTCTTTTGCCCACTTTAATGGGATTGTTTTTTTTTTTTTCTTTTTAGTGCTGATTTGCTTTAGTTTTCTGTAGATTCTGATCATTAAAGCCCTTTATCAATGTATAGCTAGCGCATATTTTCTCCCATTCTGTAGGTTGTCTATGTGCTATGTTGATTATTTTCTTAGCTGTGCAGAAGCTTTTTAATTTAATCAAGTCGCTTGTATTTATTTATTTTGTTGCTGTGATTGCCATCGAGGTCTTCTTCATAAATTCTTTACCTAAGCCAATATCTAGAAGAGTTTTTCTTCTACATTTTGTTCTATAATTCTTATGGTTTCATGCCTTACATTTAAAGTCTTTTATCCATCTGGAATTAATTTTTGTGACTAGTGAGATATATGGGTCCTGTTTCATTCTTCTCCATGTGGCTATCAAATTCTCCCAGCACCATTTATTGAATAGGGCTTCTTTTCCCCAGTGTATGTTGTTGTCTGCTTTGTCAAAGATCAGTTGGCTCTATGTGGATGGATTTATATCTGGGTTCTCTGTCTTTTTCCATTGATCTACATCTCTATTTTTGTGCCAATACCATACTATTTTGGTTATTACAGCCTTGTAGTATAGTTTCAAGTCTGGTAATGTGATGCCTCCAGATTTGTTCTTTTGGCTTAAGATTGCTTTAGCTATTCAGTCCCTTTTCTGGTTCCAAACAAAGTGTAGAATTATGTTTTCTAGATCTGTGAAATATGACATTGGTATTTTGTTGGGGATTGTATTCAGTCTGTAAATCACTTTGGTTAGTGTGGACATTTTAACAATGTTGATTCTGCTGATCCATGAGCATAATATGTTTTTTCATTTGTTTGTGTGATCTGTGATTTCTTTCCTCAGTGTTTCATAGTTCTTTTTGTAGACATATTTTACCTCCTTGGTTAATTATATCCCTAGGTATTTTAATTTCTTTGTAGCTATTGTGAATGATATTGAGTCTTTGATTTGACTCTCAGCTTGACTGTTATTGGTGTACAGGAATGCTACTGATTTGTGTACATTGCATTTGTAATCTGAGACTTTGCTGAATGTATTTATCAATTCTAGGAATCGCTTGGTAGAGTCTTTGGGGTTTTCTAGATATATGATTATATCATCAGCAAAAAGTGATAGTTTTACCTCCTCTCTCCTGATTTGGATACATTTTATTACTTTCTCTTGCCTAATTGCTCTGGGTACAACTTCCAGCACTATTTTGAATGGAAGTGTTGACATTGGGTACCCTTGTTTTGTTCCACTTCCAGTTTTCATTATAAAACTACCTATCCTTTGTTTTAAGATTTGTCTAAGCACTATTATCCTGGAATATAAATAGGTTAATATCAAATAAGAGATTTCTATGTAGACATTAACCCCAAAATATTTTTCACTGTTAATAAAAACTTAGTTGAGTCCCCTAAATGAGGACCCTTTTTATCTTTTCAGGTATGACATGTCATCTAAATGAATAACTAGTGCAAAAAATAAAAATAATAGCACCAACTACAAAAATTCAGTTTCCAGAGACTGAGAGAGTTGGATTTGGACTGTAAATCCAGTGCCTCTGCCACAGGCAATTTACTAATTCTTTGCAGGGATTATAATAATTCCCATATTCTTTGAATGTTATGAGGATTCTATCGTTATCCATTTTGTGGGTAAAATAACTGAGGCCCAAAGAGGAGAACATACTGCTAGTAAGCTGAAGAAATAGAATTTTAAGTCAGGCATTCTGCTCCAGGTCTGTGTTCTTAACAACAATGATATTCTGAATTTCAGTGATAAACACTTAGGTTAATCTATATGCACAGACACACATTGCAATACCAAATGCATGCACATGTGTTTGTGTGTGTGCCTGTGTGTGTGTGTGTTTGCCTGAAAAAATGCATGATGAATTTGTAGAATATCTCTTAGTCTCTGTTGCTCTTGAGGTCTGTAGCCACATTTATTCATTTCTGTTTGTGGTTCCCATTCCCTAGCAGGCTGATTGAATTATATGGCATATTATATGCAAAATGAAGCACTGATTTGAAACCTTTCTGTTGCTCAGCAATAGATGATTGCTCCACATTGCTTGAAGTTGTGCTTAAACACATCCTTAGGCATTATTCTTGTGTGCTTCCTCTCAACCCCCACTCAAGTTACTTGAACGGTGGCTCTATATCCGATTACATATCATCAAGTGGCAGGAGGATGGCATTAATATGGATTAACTGTATTTCACAAGCTTTTTGATGATCTTTGGCCCTCAATGCTGAATAAACTGTTGTATCAGTTAAAATGTATGCCAGGCTACATTTGGCAGAAATCTCATGCTTGTATCTTGTGGCTCCACCCAATGGGAATTTACTTTCTTCATGTATCAGGAAGTACAGGGGTAGGGATTTCCAGGACTGGTTCGGCCGGTTCTCAAGTACTCAATGCCCCAGGCCCCTCAAGTCTTTCCATCATGACATCTTCAGCTTGTGTCTTTCCTGTTCTAGTTTTTGCCTCAAGGTCGTAAAATGGCTGTTTCACTTCCTACCTCACATTCTCATTTTAGACAGAAAAGTCCCAGGTGTTTCTCTCTCCACCTTTTGATAAGAACAGTACCAAAAGGGCTAGTTGGTTACGGAGCCTGGCACATTGCTGCCCCAGATAAAATCCAGGTGCTGTCAGTGAGAAGCATAAAGCATAAATGTAAATTGAGTAAGCAGCTGGCAGCTTCTTTCACAAAATCAAGTTAAATAAACTTGCCCAAGGTCAAATATTTAGCAAATTACAAAGTTGGGATTTGAACCCTAATAGTCTGCCATTAAATCCCCCAATCTGCCACCTATATTGAGCATACTAGGGAAGTCCTGGTTTTGTTTATTTGTTTTGTTGTTCTTTTGTTGTTTTTGCAAAAGAAAAATTCAGAAGTTTCTTTGGCTATTGTCAATAGGTAGAACCCTTTTGACTGATTCAGTATTCATCATATTTCATAAACTGGCTTTACTCAGGATTGGTAGGCAATCGGTAGGCAGTTGGTCACCCAGTTGCACAGAAGGAAAGCGTGCATGAATCTTTTTAGTTGGGAAATGTTTATGTGCAATTATCTAGATTATTCCCATTTCTCTAATTGTTTTGAAATGGAGCACTTTTAACTATTACTTTCCTTGGCCAAAATATCTTCTTTATCCCTGACCTTAACTAGATTTCAGTCATCACCCATGTGAATATCTGCATTTCTAGGTATGTTCTGTCCTTGCTTTTTCTGGACAGCCCTCCTGGAAATAAGAGCTTACTTGCCTTGGCTTGGGCCTTAGTTTTGTGGCACTTCCTTCAATAATTATGTGGTAGACAGAATTCTAAAGTGATCCCAGTGACCCAAACCTTTGTAGAAAATCCTCACCCCTTCCTGTGAGAGAGACCTGTGATTGTGATGCAATATCATGACACCACTCTCACAATTAGATTTTATTTGGCAGTTAACTTAAAGAAACGAGATCATATTCAATGGACCTGACCTAATCAAGTCAATCCTTTAAAGGAAAAGACCCTACCTGATGACAGAGATTCAAAATGTGAAAGGGGTTCAACAGGAGGGGGAGTCTCCATTGCTGGCTTTCAAAGTTAGAGGGGGCCATGTGGCAAGGAACCGTGGATGGTCTCAAGGAGCTGAGAGTGGCCCCATGCTGACAACCAGCAAAGAATTAGGCATTTTGCTCTTACAACCGCCAAGAATTAAATTCTGCTATGACCACATGAGCTTTCAAGAGGAACCCAAGCTCCAGATGACAATGGAAAATGGCTAACACCATAATTTTGGGCTTGTAAGACTGATCATGAGAAGAGAACCTACTTATTCCATGCCTGGATTCCTGACCCATGGAAACTGAGAGATAATAAATTGATTTTATTTTAAGACACTAAGTTTTAGGTAATGTGTTATGCAGCAATAGATAGCTAATATGTCTTGACTTCAGTTCAAAATGTCTGACTCTTCTGTCTCAGATATTTCAAACCAAAAGAAAATTTTGGTTGAGTCAAAGCTGTGCCCAAACTATATTAGAGGCATAAATATCAAGGTGCGGAATAGAGACCAAATATTGTAGGAATAGGTGTTTTTATTTCTGTTATCTTATGATTTGTACTAGAAAGATTTTAGAAGTGTCTTGCCATGTCACATACTTTCTAATACCCCCTACCATGACTACCGAAAAGATAAAAGCAAGCACCATATGATACACTGATTAGAAGTCACAGTTCAGTGGAACAAGGGCAAAGTCCAAGGTGAGAGAAAATGTTTAAAAATCCAAAATTAGTAGACCATGCACCAAGGGTTTTCCACATAGTGAGAAACAGAATTTGATGCTCCTCATCTTGCTGGGTGAAGTACAGATCCTGTGGAGTGGGTTTGGGAGGAAAATGCTTTTTCTGTTGGTTTCTGCTTCAGGGAGTTTTCTAGCCATCTATTTTAGTATTCATTAACATATAAAGATTGAGTTCAGGGTTAAAGCATAGTAGGATCATTTGTCTAGAACACACACTGGTTTCACATGGGAATGGAAAGGCCACAGATTTGTGGTCGTGTGCATTTTTGGTAACCGTTTGCAAAGTTGGAAAAAGCCACCTGCCTGTGATAAAATATGACCTTCACTCACTCTTGTAAATTGCTTTTGCCCATTCACATTTAGAGGTCATTAATCTTGTTTCCCTTAATGGATGGACATTCAGCACATTCCCCACAATTGATTCAGCTCTAGTTTAGAGTTGTATAAAAAAAAATTCACAAAGTACAGTTGGGGAAAAATAACACTTTGCAAGGGTACGAGTTAAAAAGTGCTGTCTTTATCTTAACTACAAATCAACACAGGCATTTTCAAAAGGGGCTGTGAAAAGAATCAAAGGAATAGGAAAAAAATAGCCAATAAATAATCAAAAATTATTAGGCTAAGGGGACTTTTTAAGGCCCACACAATATAGGAACTCCCTATTTCACTATGGATAAGAAACATTCCCCTAGCATGTGCTTGAGATCATCCTGGATGTAGGGTACTAACTACCCTATCAGACACCCCATCTTTTCTATGATCCTTTTACCACCCTGGAGAGGTACTTACTTTGAACATTTTTATTTTACAATTGTCATACTCTGTTATATTAATAATTCTTTCTTATTTTTGTCTCTTCTTTATGTCCTCAGTATATAGTATGATGTGCTGAATGTTAGTAAACACTTAGCATATTTTTGTTGAATGTCAATTCAGTGAAATCCTGGCTACAATGATGAGAATTCTGTATACCATTTACTTACCATTCACGTGACTGTAAGATGATTGTAAAAAAATTAGGTCTGTGGGCATGGCTACAGTACTAATACTATCTGTGTGATCTTTTTATTTTTTCTGATACTTTTCCTCCAGGCCATTCAAGTACAGTTCTGGCAATAATTTCTCCAATATAACTAATGACTGATCAGAAATAACTATAAGTTAAGGTATCTGGGAACCTAGAAGGAAAAGTGATTCAGCCTTAGACATAAGCCATAAAATGAGGGACTACCTTAACTTCTTGTCCTTCTTTATCTTCCATTTAAATTGATTGTGAATGTCAAGCTATTATAAATACTGGACAAAAGCTAGAATATATTAATTATAACCAACATTCCATAAAATGTTCAATCAGGAAGAAGGGAGTATATGGCATACAGCAAACACAAGGGAATTTAAAATCACATCATACTAAAATGAATAAATATTTGACTTTCTGTGACATGCAGGGCCTCTACTCAATGATTTAGACAGAAAATAAATATGATAAACTTACAGAACTTCCCCTCTATAGATGAACTTACTTTGCCACCACGGAGTTAGGGCCATAATCGATCACCCAGATTTCCTCTTGAAATGAAATATGTAAATGAAAATGTTGACAAATAGTTATTCAACCAAGTATTACTTTCCATTGAATTTGTCTTTAATCGCTGTTCTTCATGTTTGAAATTGATGTAAACTACTGGCCGAACATATTTATGATTCAGATCCTTAAACTGTGGAAGTTATATGTTGTAGTTCTTTCCATTTCAGGCAAAATAAAACCATGCTGTAAACTGCTTGTAATCTTTCTGTAATTTACAAAAGTAGAGGAATTACTAAATAGTTTCTAAAGAGCCCCCACAGTCTCAGCATCTTTCCTCCCAGAAATGTATCATTTTCATACAATGAGATCTTATTGCTTATTTGCATATTTAAATTCTTATTTTAAATAATGATTATGACAGTTGGTGCATACAAAGCAGGTACCATTGCAGCCTAATGGATTTAAAGTAGGGCTTGCTTTAAACTAAAATCTTTGGTGTATGCTTTTAATTTTTTTTTTTTTTTGAGACAGAGTCTTGCTTTGTTGCCTGGGATAGAGTGAGTGCCCTGGCGTCAGCCTAGCTCACAGCAATCTCAAACTCCTGGGCTCAAGCAATCCTTCTGCCTCAGCCTCCTGAGTAGCTGGGACTACAGGCATGCCACCATGCCTGACTAATTTTTTATATATATATATATTTTTAGTTGTCCAGATCATTTCTTTCTATTTTTTAGTAGAGGTGGGGTCTCGCTCTTGCTCAGGCTGGTCTCGAACTCCTGACCTTGAGCGATCCACCCACTTCAGCCTCCCAGAGTGCTAGGATTGCAGGCAGCCTGAGCCACCGCGCCCGGCCTGGTGTATGCTTTTATACGGTTTACTTCATTTTGCAGAGATGGAGGAGACTGATGTATACATCTTTTATTTGAAAATATTTATCAGTGTGGCAGGATACCACCCAAGGTGGGCTTGAGGTGCAAGAGACGACGTTGTTCTGTGAATATTGATATAGTTGCAGGGGTACATATATTGAGGGCCAGAGCTGAAATATGTAGAATGATAGAGTGATTTTTAGAGTCTATAGTCTGTGTAGGGAAAGATAGGAAGAGAGATTACTAGCTAGCAGGAAGATGAAGGACAATGAACAGTAAAGAACTCAGATCTCAAAGAGGAATTTGACTAATTGGCTAATTGTTCTTTTTTGTGATGTGTGATGTGAATTCAGTTTTCCTCTCTTTGTGGGTTTTCCACTTAGTTGCCAAATTCTTAATCATAATTTATAGGAGTAGATCTTTTGGGAGAATGGACTAAAATGAGGATGATGGTCTTTGGCAGGCACAGAGAAAGTGGATAGGTCCATGGAAATTTCCCAGCCCTACCCTTCATTAATCTTTTTTTTATTAATCTTATATTTGGATCAGGATAGAAGAAACAGATTAAAAAATGTTTTAAATACTTATGATAATTTTACTATTACATAAATTAGGATAAGTAGTCTCCCTGCAGAATTCTGGAAATATTTATTTATATTATCATTCTTCCAAAAACGCATGTGTATTATGTTTTCTGGTAAGATTAATAAATATGGTATAATGGTTAGCTAAGATATAATTAAAATATAAAATAAATAACAACTCAGAGAATTAGATTAAAAGGTAGGCATACTATTAAATATATATTTTAACAAGCACAATTTATCTTTGTTTAGAGTACTTTAGGACTCTGGAGAACCCTCAAATCACCAATTACAAAGGACCAAAAAAGAGTTGTGTTTTTTTCCTCCAAAACTTCTTACATTTTTAAATTCTAAACAAATAGGAATAATAAGAAAAACTTGGGGGAAAATAAAATTGTAAATCTAGCCTTTATCTTCTCATTTGAGACTGCCTTCTAAATAATAATTCCCCAATTTGCTATTTGATGAGAGAGTAAATTTGTTCATGTTTAATGCAATGGATAATAGAATGGTGATGGATTCGTCATAGTTATAATCAGTGACATGTGTTAAGTACCTTTATGCATAGTGCCAGAAGGAGTAACATATAAAGAGAGCGAGGGATAACAAAAATGGGCCATGAGGATCACATGACATGTCATATTGCCATGACCCATGCTCTGGCATTTGCCATGTCACTAGGCAGAGGCTTACATATCTGAGTTCTTCAATGGCTGTTAAATTGAAAATGTTAATACAAAAATGTTTCAAAACTATTTATTTCATTAAAATATTGTAGAGAACAAAAAAGAACGTCTGGTTGGAAATCTAAATTTCTGGTCAAGCATTATTTCTACAGTAATTCAATATAAGATTCAATATCTCTACTCTAGTACTTCTACAAAAACACTAGGTGCTGATTCTTACTTTTTCTTACTTCTGTCAATCAGGGCAACAACATGACTCATTAATGAACAGGTGGACTGGGCCAGTGAGGAGTTGGACTTAGCTGGAGCAGGGGAGCACATTCAATAGGATAGCAAGAAAAATATTTGATAGGGTTATATACTCTTCTGGGCAGTGGGTAATATAACTCCACTAAAGTGAAGTTCAATTGAGTGGAAGCAAAATTTTAGAGTCTACTTTGTAGAGTCCAGTAAGCACAAGGCCAAGTAGGGGATGATAATGTAGTCTTTATTTTGGAGGGGATTAACATCTTGGTGGAGAAATCAAGACAATCAAGAATCAGGGTAATGGAAATAAAGTTAGTGACACGCTCTTTAGGATTCAGGTGAGAGATTACTTGGTATGACTGTAAGAATGAGAAAAGGCTTCATAGAGAAAGTGAGATTTGGGCCTATTCCTGGGGATTTGGTGATATTACAACAGATAAGAAAGGGCATTTGAAGTAGTTTGGCCATTGAGAGTAAAGCCACAGACGTGTCTTAATGAAAAATGTGTAATTGAATTATCTGAATTAATTACCTAGTAACAGAGTCTTCTGCTCTTATGATAGCACTCAGTGGCAAAATGATTTGAGAGTTGCGGCCTTTGCTACCCATGACAGGAGGAGAAATTTCTGTTTTTGATGCAGATGTGGTGGCACTCACAAGTCCCATCTGAGCTGCGTGTCCCAGGTCGAAGTGGAATTGTAGAGTATGCGTTTGGGGCTTTGCTCAGGAATCATGAACAGCGCAGGAATAAAAGGCAAGTCTGAGGTCTCAGACTGGAAATTTTCCCACACCAGAACATAGCCACGATAGTGCTGCTCACCTCAGCGCAGGAGCTTCTGGGCAATGCCTCGATTTCTCCTAGCTTTCCTGTGGCCACATCATCATTTTAAGTTTTTGTAATGGCTAAGTGAACTAGTATTTCAGATACTAGATATTCTCTTTTTATTAAGTGCCATTATGAAATTTTTTCTAGCTATTTTCATAGCTTCATCAACCTCTCATGGCTTCAGTTGTTTTAGTTGTTGTTTTGTTGTTGTTTTGCCTCTAAAATGGAAGTTAATTTTGGCTTTGGTGTCAGGCTGTTCTGGGTGTGCATTTGGCCTCTCTTTCTTAGGGAGTATGTGCATTTTACAAGATAATTAGCTAATTTGATTCTAAGATGTTATATCTTAAACGAGAATAATAATAGTTTATTTCTAATAAGAAAACTATAATAATCACTTAATACAGTAGTTAAGGACAAAGACTCAGGAGCTAACCTCTGGTTTGAATTTCAATTCTATTGCTTAATAAATATGTGGCATAGACAATTTCTTTAACCCCTCTGTCTCAGTTTACTCATTACAAAATAGGGCAAATAATGATACAACTTTATATGATTGTCTTAAAGGTTGTATAGATTAATAGTTTCAATATACTTGCAACACTTCCTGGCTTATAATGAAAATCATGAGTGCTTATTTTGCACAAAGTCAAGTATTTAATAATTATCAATTAGTAGTTAAAGGATTGTTTTGTGAATAAAAAAGATAATATGAGTACAGAGTCTGGTAAATAGTAACATTGAATAAGAGTTAGCTCTGATATTCTAGAGTAACTTCAAGCTCAAATATTCTCTGAGTCCACAATTTCAGGAATTTCATTAGTAAACAATGACAATTTAAAGTTTTTAAGAAAAGGAATTGACTACACCAATTTGTATCTAATCATAGAATTTTTATTTCTAGAATCTTAAGATGTTTTAAAGAAATATAATAAATCACAAAGAGCTCACAAAAAAATAAATTAACAAAGCCTTCTACAAACTACAAGCTATTATCCTGTTTTAGAACTAAAATAAAAAAAAATAAAAACCTAAGGCCTAGATAAATGACTAAATCTATGAAGACAACTATGGGAGCATTTATGGGATCAACCCAGGATTCCAGAGAACTCTGAGGTGCCCAGATTAAACCTAGGCCTTGACTACAATAACCACAAAGCAAAAACAGTGTGGGGATCAGGGTAGCTTCTGATGTGGACTTACCCTGTCCTTATCTGCTGCTTTTTCCTGCTGCAATTTCATCAGCTTTCAGATGAGAAAATCAAGAAATGGGAAGTCTTATTGCCAAGGTCATATAATTTATCTACAGTTTAGATCTGTATTACATCCAGTCCTCCTTTACTGAACCACACTGTGCCTCTCATCAATCTAGTTCTTTCAGTGTATATTCTATAATGCTCTTCTATAGCACTGGGCTGGACAACAGTTCTATAAGTTATCCTATTGGAATTCCCCCCCCCCCCCGCTTACCTCCAAAAGTAATATTAGATTTGACTTCAGATTTATCAGGTGAAAGTTCACTCCACCTACAAATTTACTATTCTAAAATCCAAAATGACCCTGGATCTCTGTAGACAGTAACTGCATTGCAATCTTCAGTTCATGGAGATGCTGTGAAATGGAAGGATTAGTGTTCAACCATTTTTCCAAGATTTTGTTTGATTTTTAAAAACCAGGACAGAGATCCCGTAGAGACCTATAGACAGCTTAGAAGTCTTTTTTAAATATATAAAATTCGATAAAAATGTTTATTTAGAAACTAATGAGTAAAGCATTGGGGATACGTACATCAGTGTCTACAGAGAAACAGAACCGATGGGATGTCTATCTGTCTTCCTAGAAATGTATTTTGAACAGTTGGCTCGTGAGATTCTGGGCTGACAAGTCTAAAATCTGCAGGGTAAGCTAGTAGCCTGGAGGCCCAGGGAGAAGTTGCAGTTTGAGTCTGAAGGCAGTCTTCTGGCAGAATTTCTTTTTGCTCTGGGGAGGTCAGTCTTTTCTATTAAGGTCTTCATCTGTTGAATGAGGCCCATCCATACAAGGGAGATTGATCTGCTTTACTCAGTCTATTGCCTTAAATGTTAATCTCATAAAAAAAAGAGAAAAAAAAAACTTCATGGAAACATCTAGAATAATGTTTGACCAAATATCAGGGTACCGTGGTTTAGTAAAATTGACATATAAAATTAACCATCACAAATCCATCTTTTGTCAAATTGGCACTTGTATACATCTTAAACCACACTTAATTTCTAAATAAAGGCAATAACAAGATCATACTTTTGCCTACACAATTGATACAATTGTTCTGTATACAATTAAAAATCTCCTTCTTCAAAAGAGGATGCAAAGTCTTTGAAAGCCTTTGCAATGTTTACTTTTTTTGATATCCTCTAACTTAAATACCATAACATGAAGTTAACAACACTTAAGTACTAGGACATAAAGCCAATACATCTTATGTTACATGATAAGTGGATAAGAGGGACGAAAATAAAGATATCTGAGAAACAAACAAATATTCATAACAAAATAAAATAATAAAAATACCCCTCACAATTATAGTTCTCAATTCTGTATTGGTTACATGGTTGTAACACATTTATAAGGACCATCTTTCATTACCCATTACGTATTCCCTTTTTCCTCAGCAAGCAGCTCAACTGGCTGTGGTTATTTACCTGGAAGAGTGACCCAAACCTTTATTTTTGAAGGGTCTAGGCCATTAGTAGTCATGCTTGAATTGGGTTGTTATAGTTTTGTATTGAATTTAATCACAGAGCAAGTTAATACTAAGGAATGCCTTTAGGGTCTCCTATATTCCAGACATAGTCTTCTTTATTTCCACTGAAGAGTCCCAGGCCAATTTCTCCTTGGTAGTCGAGTTTAATCATCACAGTAACTCCCTTCTCTGCCTGTTGATTCAGAGACATATTGATCTCAAAGTCATCAGGTGGCAATTAACTCTAGTCCAAAGGATTCATTGTTGTGTCTCCTTGTGGAAGCATTCCTCTCTTTGGAACTAAGACTTTTAGTCAAGCATAGCATAAGGTCATAAGAACAGGAAGCAAAAAATTTGCTAATGGGTCATGAGTGGTAATAGTGAGTGGTACCACTTCCATTTCCACCACTCAAATTATGAAACCATGAATCCTGGATACGGGGAAACAGCACCATATTTTGGATGCTGATTCAGAGCATATATAGATTCCTGCAGAACCTTGCCCCAGCTCTGCAAGGTACTGTCACCTAGTTGACACTGTAATGAAGACTTCAAAAGATCATTACACTATTCTGTCAATCCAGCCGCTTCAGAATTGTTGGGAACATAACAAGACCACTGAATTCCATGATCATGGGCCCATTACCATGCTTTGTTTGCTGTGAAGTGAGTTCTTTGATTAGAAACAATGCTGTGTGGAATATCATCACTGTAGATAAGGCATCTGGTAAGTCTGTAGATGGTAGTTTTTGCAGAAGTATTGTGTGCAGGGAAGACAAATTAGTACCCAGATTAAGTCACTCTTCCAGTAAGAACAAAACACTGTTTCTTCCAAGATGGAAGTAGTCCAGTGTAATCAACCTGTCACCAGGTAGCTGGCTGATCACCCTCGGGAACAGTGCCATATTGGGAACTCAGTGTTTGTTTCTGCTGCTGGCAGATTGAGCTCTCAGCAGTGGCTATAGGTAGGTCGGCCTTGGTGAGGGCAAGGCCATGTTTCTGAGCCTATGCATAATGTACATTCCTGCTACTATGGCCACTTTGTGAATACATTGGGCAGTGGAAAGAATGCCTGAGAAAAGAGGCTGACTGGTATCCACCGAACATGTTATTCTATCCACCTGCTTATTAAAGTCCTTTTCTGCTAACATCACCCTTTGCTGAGCATTCAGGTGGAACACAAATACCTTCATAATCTTCATTCAGAGAGTTCTATCCACATACCTCATCCCCAGACTTCCTTGTACCAATTTTCCAATCATATTCCTTCCAAGTTCCTGACCAACTTGCCAAACCATAAATAGGTATATAATCACACATATGGCCATTTCTCCTTCCAAGCAGAGTGAAAAACTATGTGTACTACTTGATGTTCTGCCCACTGAGAGAATATTTCTGCGTGATTGTCCTTCAGGCATGTGCCAGAAAAGGGCCATAGTGCTGTGGCTGTCTACTTTATGTGCCTTCATATCATGCAGAACCACCTGTATACCAAACCCAAGTCTGCCAACTGACAGTAGGGCACTGTACATAAGGCCATAAGTGTGAGCTGCAAGAGAAAAGGCAATATAACAGGAATGGGAACCACAGGTGTTTAGGACACTTCTTAATGTAATTTGCTTGTGTTTTCAGGGCCATTTTGGGCCTGATTATGTGATCATTTGATGATGGAATGCTACTGTGTAACCCAACTTTATGGTTTGGTAGGTCAGATAGACAGTTCATAATGGGTAACTCACGTTGTGTGGTAATTTGGTGGTCCATGGTTACACAGACAGTCTGTACTAAGGCTCGGTAGCAGGCTAAAAGCTATTTCACAAAATAAAAGCAGTTATCTGCAGTGAATGGCAGGGATTTGGTCTGAAATTCCAAAGGTCTGCTCTATGATTAACCTATATGGGCCTGTCAAAGGTTTCAAACAGCATTCCTAGCTGCCACTGACACTTTAAGCACCATTAAATTTGCTGGGTCACATGGGCCCACATGCCATAGCAGCTGTATGGCAGCCCAGACCTATTGCAGAGCCTTCTCTTGTTCTAGCAGGTTTTTAGTTCATACTAGGATGAAGTAGCGTACCCAATTATGAATATATTGCTCCCAAATCCAAAGTGGCCTACTAGGCAGAGATTCTGGATTTAATATTGTAGCTCAGGAAATTAGAAAGGGCTCTAATAGTTTGGTCAGTTGGCTGACATGTGAACCAAGAGGTGGCCCACAGTAAATTAACTTGAAATGCTGGACCTGCTTTTGTGCGCTGCAGAGGAAGGGACTCAAAGGCTTAGGGAGATTGGGGTGTTAGAGTGGATTTGTTGCTTCAGATCTTCTCAGTCACCCTGGGAAGATCCAGAGGTCACACTTTTCACCACAACTTTGAGAAACAAATTTGTGTGGGTACCCTAGCATCCTTGAAGAGCTCTGTGATTGCTCTTCTCTCTGAGCCAGAAAATACAACGGGAACTGCTGCCACTGAATGGGGAAACTTAAATGCAATGGGAGTAATGGAGTCCTGGGGTGGCAGAGGCCAGGTGGCAGCACTCACTCTCCCAAGGCAAGGGGGCTAGGTGAGTGTGGTTACCATGATGGAAAGCAGAGTCAAAGCAGCAATCAGAATAGTTTGACTTGGGCAGATCTATGGCATTGGCTGGTTGATCATGGAATTCCTAGAAGTTAAATGAATGGGAAACCTACTAACTCTTACTTGATCTGTATAAGTCAAAGACTTCTAGATCAGGTGAACAAAAGTCTGACCCGAATCATAAAAAACAGAGAGTCACAGCTCCTCAATCAATTCCCAGACTTGAGGCAGTTTATAGACTCAGGACTCCTTGAATGAAAGCGAGGCCGGTTTTCTTGAGGAAGGATCCTGCTACACTACCAAAAATTTATACTGTTAGGTTTTCTCCCACCTTCCCCCAATGGAGCCTATAGCCTTTTACCAGGGTGACTGTGTATTAAGGAAAAGGAAATAATTACACATTTTGGTGACTATTGGACACTGGCTCTGAATTGGCATTAATTCTAGGAGACCCAAAATGTGGCTGACTAGTCAGAATAGGGGCTGATGGAAGTCAAGTGATCAATGAAGTTTTAGTTTAGATACATCTCACAGTGGGTCCAGTGGGTCCGCAAACCTATCTTGTGGTTATTTACCCAGTTCCAAAACATGTAATTAGAATAGACATCCTCAGCAATTGGCAGAATTCCTGAATTTGAGTAAGATACTCTTTTTAATCCTCAAAGAACCCATACTAAGGAAGGAGACAGACATTTTTCTGCTTATATCCAATGGAATATACAATATTTAAAAATATTTTTAATTCTTGAATTCATTATCAAATTTCCTAGAAGTTATTTATATTGTCTTTGAAAAAAGAAGAAATGTTATTTGCAATTTATCAATATTCTTGTCATCATTTAAAATTTTGTCTAGTTAATGAAGGAGAACTCTAGAATTTTAATTATGATATAATGTAGAAGACACTTGATAGAGAGGTAATTAATTCCCCTCAAAATTATTTAATGACACAGATTGCCTCTTTTCACTGTCAATTATATGGATTTGTTGATTCTCAATTTCTTAGGAGTTTCCTGTCCTATTGTTGTGCCTCAATTTTATCATTGCTATTTTGCAGCTCTGTAATTAGTTTTGCTGGTATTTTTCTTCAACGGAATAGTTAAATGTGATTTGAACTTTATGTGATTAAGTCTAATGGATTGCATTTCCTGCTGCCTTCATTTGATTGGCAATGGAGAAAAATAGAAGCAAATGAAATCGATGAAAGAATTCAAACAATCATGTCATATCCTGAAAAAATCTTGAATATCCAAGTCTTCTTAACTTTCTCATTTCTTGGTAGTAGTTCTGTCAAGGACTTAAAGTTCATGTCCAAATTTATATTTATATTCTCTTAAACCCAATTAATCAGCAGCAAAATTCATATTAATGCCCTGACAAATCCCTGTATAATTATTTTTTCTTGTTTTATAAAGATAATTTTTCACTCACAATTAACCAGTACATCTAGTGAATTTAGGTTATTTTTCTAATGTTATCAAAACACACCTGGATACTTTATAAGCTCTAATTTTGCCACACTATCTCAAGTGATTAAATTTTTTTTGGTATCAAAGAGTCTCACTTGAGGATCTGTCTTTCAACACTGAAATTCTCTGTGTCTCACATGTTCACACAATCAGACATTTTGGGCTATAGCAGAGAGAATATGTATGTTTAGATGGAGCATTTTTATGAAATGTGCAACATTCCTTACAGCAGATTTGTTTGGCTGTCAAAACCTCAATTATAACAAGCTATAACAGAGTTTCCAAAACCCAGAGTACAGAAATTGAAATCTCTGCTGCCCAAGGAATGTCAGTTGTCTGATATTGTGCTTGTATTTATAAGAGAGGCTGCCAGAACCATGCTACAGTTTGCCTTCTAAAGGTAGAGCTTTCACTCTACAATAAAAATATAGAAACATTAGAAATGGCAGAATGTTCTTGGATTCTCTTTTTCATGGTTACACAATTTTATCTCATATTTCCAAAGGATGCCTAAGAAAATGAACCAGACAGATTGTACCCAGTGCAGCCAGAGGGGGAAAAAAAATCTTTAAACCTGGACTGTTGCAATGAGTGCCATCTGAAACAGACCAAAATCTAGAGGACATGTGGAGTACTTTCAAATTGCTTTTGACTCCATGCTGTCTCTTGTTTTGCTGATGGATTATCATTGGTCTTGATTTTATCCTGATTGAGGAATTTATTACACAGTACTCATGGAGATGGATACAATTTGGCTCTTTACTAAGCTCTCTTATTCTGCTAGAGAGCATTTCCTTTGGCAATTGAAATGGACCTTTTTGTTCAGCTAAATTATTATTAGCATCTTTTGAACCTCCAAAAGTATTGGTGTATTATATTGTCTTACTCTTTAAGAGAATTGGATGAGAGGAAGAAAAGAGAAGGAAAATTTCGAATTTCACTGATTTTACCCCCTGACTTGTGTAGAGAAAAGGCCATGGGCATTAACATTAGCAGGCATTACGGGATACTAGTTTAAAAGCTTGAAGTTCTGGTATCAAATAGTCTCCTTTGTTTGAATTATTGTTAAACCACTTACTATCTGTGTAATTAGGCAAGCTCCTTAACAACTCAAATTTTTGTTTTCTCATCTTTTACATGAGTCAGGGCCTCTTTTGTAGAGTTAGAAAGATTTAATGAGGCAATCCATTTAAGTTGTTTAACACAGTGCTCATCATGTCATAAACCCGTGTGAGCAATTTTTTATGCTGTTCAAATCCCTGTTTTATCAATTACTAGCTGGGTGACCTCACCTAAAGTATTTACTGTCTCACACCTGTTTTGAAATGAAGATAATGTTGTCCAACCTGGAGAACTATTTTGAGCACTTAGTAGTTAATCAATACAGTCGACTCTCCATACCCTCGGGTTCTACAGGGCCCCCTATCAGACTCCAGCGTCCAAGGATTTTGGTAATTTTGGTATCTGTGGAGTTCCTGGAACCAATCCCTCTGTGAATATGGAGGGCTGACTTTATATACTAGTTTACTCCCCTCTTCACTGCCACTTAAGTAACAAAAATGACAAAACAACAAAACAACAACTATTATTAAATGCCTCTCAAGTGTCAGTCACTATACATCCTAAATAACGACAGTTACCCACCATTGTGTTTTTGGTAAAATGATGGCATGAATCGATGACACAGATTCACCATTCTGTCAAATTGCTGGGTCACTATTGCTCTGTGTTAAACAATTTGTAGCTTTTGCTTCAGACCCATGTATAATAATTTACTTGCCTATCATGAAGAATTAATTGTTTTCTCTTTGGTATCTAGCTTCTACTAGAAGAAAAAAGTAAGATCTGATTTAAAGACTTATGTGCCTTTTGGGGGGGTTCTTAGGTGAGCTTTCTACCTCTACACAGGCAATTCTTTAGTAGACCCTGGAGGTTTCAGAAAGAATGTCAATATTACATTTCATTGTCTTCCGCACAGCAGAAAAACATGTGGTCCCACACAAGGTGTCTAACTAAGCACAATGTACAACATAAAGGTTTTATTTTCTGATGCTGCCTGGATCCTCACAGCTTTTCACATAGAAAACTATTAAATCATTCTGGATACGTCATTTCTTTCAAGATTTTCAAGTAATAGTTTTAGGAAAATATTACTTTTTTATTTCTTGGCAATAGCTCTGTCAAGGACTTTTGAATGCAAGTCCAAATTTATATCAGATTCTTTTAAAACCCAATTAACCAACAGCATTATGTGTTAAAAGAAGCACATCCTGGTGATTGATTTCTTTGCAGCCTCCATCCTTCTCCAAAACTCTGGGCTGTCTGCAAGGATGGAAAACAATGGATTGATTTAATGTATCTAGGCGCTTGAAACAGAACTTTAATAGGAATGTCGAGAATTGCCATTAGAAAGGATGCTGCCATTTATTTGCTCATTCCCCAAGAGCAGAAAATCTACTGCAATGATTTGAATAAGTTGCAATAAAGGATAGAAAGATAGTGGGTTTCATGACCATCATGTTGGGTCAAAGTAATAATTTACCAGAGCAATTTATTTTAAAATAACTGTATATTTATGTTATATTGTTTTGACAAAGGAAGATGGAATTTTAGATGACTAATTTTTCCAGTCTTGGCTCTCTTAGTTTGTAAACTTGGAGAAGCTGAATAAAAATTTGTAATCTGGATTATTGAGGTGCATTCTGAAGTTTTTGCTTTTATTTATTTATTTTTATTTTTTTTTATTTCACCATATTACAGGGGTACACATGTTTAGGTAATGCATATTGCTTTTGCCCCACCCAAGTCAGAGCTTGAAGGATGTTCATCCCCTAGACGGTGCCCGCTGCACCCATTAGGTGTGAATATACCCATTCTCTCCTCCCCCCTCCCATCTGCCCAACACCGGATGAATGTTATTACTATATGTGCACTTCAGTGTTGGGCAGTTAATACCAATTTGATGGTGAGTACATGTGGTGCTTGTTTTTCCATTCTTGTGATACTTCACTTAGTAGAGTGGGTTCCAGCTCTATCCAGGATAATACAAGATTTGCTAGATCACTGTCGTTTTTTGTGGCTGAGTAGAACTCCATGGTATACATATAACATATTTTATTAATCCACTCATGTATTGATGGGCGCTTGGATTGTTTCCACATCTTTGCAATTGTGAATTATGCTGCTATAAACATTCTAGTGCAGGTGGCTTTTTTATAGAATGTCTTTTGTTCTATGTTCGCATGTCACACATCGGATAAAGGGCTGATGACTAGAATCTATATAGAACTCAGGAAAATCAGCAAGAAAAAATCAAACAACCCTGTCAAAAAGTGGGCAAAGGACATGAACAGAAACTTTTCAAAAGAAGATAGACTAATGGCCAAACATATGAAAAAAATACTCAACATCTCTAATCATCAGGGAAATGCAAATCAAAACCACAATGAGATATCACTTATCTCTAGTGAGAATGGCCTTCATAAAAAAGTCCCTAAACAATAAATGTTGGCATTGGCATGGATGCAGAGAGACAGGAACACTCGTATATTGCTGGTGGGACTGCAAACTAGCACAATCTCTGTGGAAAGTAATATGGAGATATCTCAAAGAGCTACAAGTAGAACTAACATTTGATCCAGCAATCCCATTATGGGGCATCTGCTTTTATTTTTAGCTGCAGTGCACTGGTTGCTATTCTCATTAATTTGCTTGAAAATGGAATTATTCATTTACTATAAAATATGAGTTATTTAAAAGGAAATGTAATATAGTAGTTATAATATTCAGTTCAGAGTTGGTAAACCTGGTCTTTACTATTTTGCAAATTTAGAGAGATCATTTAATCCTCTGGGAGCCTGTATCTTTTTCTTACAAATGAGATAATTTAAATAGATGGTCTCTTTGTCTCTTTAAGTTCTAAAATTCTAAAAATCTGTCCATCTCATTGTCTCTTTGAAGGTATAACTTAAAGCTTATAAATGACTCTCACATGACTTAATGATCTGTCATAACTTTGCAGACTATATTTTTATTTATGTATCTTTTTTATCACTTTCATTGTGGTCTTGGGGTAGTCATTTACCTTCCGCAAGTTAACATCTAAATATAAAAATTAGAAATTTTCACATTTCTAATGTTTTCTGTTTCTAGTGTATATTTATTAAAATCATACAAAGTATAAGGTGTGGTTCTCAGTATAGTAGGAGATACATACAAGATATAAAAGATATCATGCCTACTCTTGAGAAAATTTTTGACTTGTATTGAATGAGACCACAGTCTTCATGAAACCACTAAAATCAGGTGTAAAATATATGCTTATGTTCATTTTTTAAAGAAAAGAATCCATAGCTTTCATAATAATGTTAAATACTACATAGTGAATAAACTTGTATGTTCAATTGTTAGAAATCTACTGCAATGATTCTTAAAATGTGATGAGTGATGGGGGGGTGGTCCTCTGACACATTTTCAGGTGGTTCAAGAAATAAATCGATTTTCCTAGTGACCCTAAGATGATAGTTTCCCTTTTCATTTCTGTTCACTAGTATATGTATAGTGAAGTTTTCTAGAAGCTCCATGATATATATATATATATTTTATCATAACAGATTAAAGACAGAGGCAGATATGAGAATCCAATTGTCTTCTATGGAGCCAGATATTAAAAGTATTTTAAATGTAAAATGTCAGTCTTCTCACTAACTATTTTTTAATTTTGGAAAATATAATTATTTTTCCAAAAAAGATATTTATGTGAACATGTGCTAACTTCATTTTTGTTATTTTGAAATGAATATTTTAATAATTTCTGATTTTAAATTCTAATATGCTAAATATCAACAGATAAAATCCACATAAACAAAAGTTCTTTGGAGTCCTTAATAAATTTAAGAGTGTCAATGGGGTCCTGAGATTAAAATGTTTGAGAAATGCTGATCTAGCACATTTATTAAGGTAGGATAACCTGTAGTAGTAAGCAGGGCTGCCTTGCTATTAACTTTACCCAAAGAGATGTATCTCTCTCTCATCTAACTGCCTAAGTGGATGTTCAGTTTAGCAGGATAGCTCCCAGGGACATGGTAATTCAGAGACTGAGGCAATGGTGTGGCTTTGTCCTCCTCAACCTGTGACTTTCATATTTGTTCTAGAAGACACTGGCATCCCAGTTCCCTGGAAAAGAGAATGAGCACGGAGAAGCAGAGATGGGAAATTGTTATTAGCCTGACCCAGAAGTCTCACTCATCACATTCACTTACATCCCATTGGCTAGAACTGAGTCTCTTGGCCAAATCCAAAAGAATTGAAGGCTTAGAAAGGCAGCCCAGATCTGTGTCCAGGAAGAAACAAAAACTAATCTTCAGGAACAGCTAGCAGTCTCTATTATACCTCAATTTTAATCTAGGTTTGACCTCTACCAGCTAGATAAACATAGGTAATATTAATACATAGCTATTAATTTTTATTTTCTTCCTATGTAAGTGGGTGTAATAAACTTTGAACTTTAGAAGATTTTTCTGAGGGAGCAGGAACAAAAGTAGCTAAAGAGTAGGTAACTATAAATTTATCAAACAATTATCTATAAGATTTTTAAAAATGTCTATGACCGAAAGAGTGTTAAATCAGTCTCCTGGTGGAATTTAACATTTACAAATAGATATAAAACCTGTTGTAAAAATAACCACAATGTATGGTCACGTGTGCTATGGGTAATAAAGGTTATGTAACTCTTCTGGGGCACATAGAGGATGGAATAGCTTTTAGTTAGTGCTTTCATGGAAGCACTTGAGTTGTAAATTCTTGAAAGGTGTTCCCAAAATATCTAATTGATATTTCTTTGCTCCGGGCCTCTGTCATCCCCTCTAGATACCCTTCTCATGGCACTTACCCGATTCTCTTGTAATGGTGAATTTTCTTCTCTGCTTCACTCATTTGCGTTTAGCTCCTAATCCTGGAGTAGCATCCCTTCCTAATTCTACTTTGTCATGCCTTGCATCTAACATGTTGTGTTTGTGGCCCATTGTAAGCCCTCGGGTAGATAGCTACTGAACGGATGCCATTCAGTTTCAATAAAAGCAATTGCATGAAAGGCAAAGATGGGAGTTAAGAGTTTGTGCTAAAAGAACATTTGTAAACTTAGAAGTGTAGTGTGGTAGGAGATTAATGTGTGGCCATCACACAGGCATCAGGAAGCATAAAATAGATTATGTTAGCAAGAGTCATCACTGTGAAAGTTGACACAACCAACCCAGGATATAAGAATGAGAAAGGAAGATAAAATGATGCACGTCCTGAAATCATTAAAAGAACCTAGTGACAGGACAGAAATGCAGAGAGTCTGATATAAGATGGCATGATTCTTAAGGGCTGGGAAGTTATCGAGCAATGGTGATGGCATTGTGGTCTGAATGTGGCAACTCTAATATTTGTTGAATGAACAAATGGTGGGTAGAGGTATAGATGATAAAACTTCACCTTTCATTTTATTTCATGACCCTCAAGGAAAATGGTGTTAGAAGAAAATCAATTTTAACTTAAGATGAGCAGATTAAAAGAATGCTTACTTAACAGTTAAAAATTTTGGAGGGGTTTATTCCAAATAAAACATGAATTCCACAGAACACAGTAGGTTCTAAAGTTTGGAACATAATGATAGAATTGAATTGAGGAAAAGCAGGCTGGCCCAGATTGAGAAAGTATTTCGAGAGAATATAGCAAAGAGTTTTTTATAGAATGAAATTGTAGAAACTGTTTGAGATATTCATATTAGGGGGATGGATAAAGTCATTTTATTAAGTGTTCATAGCATTAAATACATCCAGTTTTCTCATTGGAATATGG
>NW_012154951.1:645131-645880 GCF_000956105.1 Propithecus coquereli | reverse complement strand
GAATGTACCTTCACAATAAAATAAAACGAGAAGTGTCAAAGGGAAATGTCAGAGATATCAACTGTCAAACTTAGTACTTAAGGAAATCAGGCACTTCATATTTAATAACCTAATAAAATATGATAAAGATTTTTGATGATATGAAGATGAATATGGCAATAATAGAGATAGTGATTTTGGAAGCTTTTTAAAAATAAATATATTTTGCTGACATCAAAACATTAGTAATTCTCATGTAGGAACTGCACAAGAATGTACACTGTGCTGGAAAGAATAGGAATGTTGTTCTTGCATTTCCATTCAAAAATAAACTAAATTCTCTATAGGCAGAAGGTTGTTTCCAAATATAAAGGACTTTTTAAGAAGTTAGCTTCATGATGTCACCATTCCCATGTATTTTTAATTTCTCATAAAGGGACATCTTGGCATTTTTCACTAATTAAGATACGATAGCAAATCCTTTAGTGGTCCCTGGTATATTTAGGCTAAGAACACTAGCAGTGAATTGGACTCTAGCAGTACATCAAATAAAGACATTTCATACTAAAGTGCCTACAGCTGACAGCCTTCTTGTTGCTTGGAGAGTAGTTAGTGTTATTGCTTCCTTAAGGAGCCAGGGAAACTAGGCAAGTTAATTCCCCCAGATAATTTTCTTGAACATTAGCCTCAGTGATGCAATGCAATCAGTTACACCTGATAAAGCTGATCATTGACTTATTATTCTTTTGGGGTACTTAAAATATCAAGTC
>NW_012154951.1:642110-645081 GCF_000956105.1 Propithecus coquereli | reverse complement strand
ATTTATCATTTCTTTGTGTTAGGAACATTTCGATTCCACTCTTTTAGTTATTTTCAAGTATACATAACTTAATGTTGACTGTAGTCACTTTGTTGTGCTATCAAATATTGTGCATTCTATCTATATTTTTGTACTCATCAAACATCCCCATTTTATCTTCCCTCCTACGTACCCTTCCCAGCCTCTGCTGTCCATCTTTCTATTCTTTGTCTCCATTTGATCAAGTATTTTTTAATATTTAGTTCCCTCATATGAGTGAGAACAGGAAAGGTTTGTCTTTCTGTGCTTGGCTTATTTCAGTTAATATGATGTTCTCCAGTTCCACCCATGTATGCCAGGAATTCATTCTTCTTTATAGCTATATAATATTCTATTGTGTATATGTATGACAATTTCTTTATCCATTCATTTGTTGGGGATACTTAGATTGGACACTTAGGTTGGATGGATGGATACTTAGGTTGATTCCAAATCTTGACTATTGTGAATAATGTTTCAATAAACATGAGAGTGTAGATATCTTTTCAATATACTGATTTCCTTTCTTTGTATATATACCTAGCAATGGGATTGCTGGGTCATACAGTAGTTCTATTTTTAGTTTTTTGAGGAACCTCCGTACCATTCTTTATAGTGGTTGCGATAATTTACAGCCCCGCCAACAGTGTATGAGGGCTCTCCTTTTTCCATTTCCTTGTCAGCGTTTGTTACTGCCCATCTTTTTGATAAAAGCCATTGTAACTGGGGTGGGTATCTTCATTGTTAAGTTACTATTGATGTACCCTTTAAGTTTAAGAAGAACATAATTTCTTTGCAAGTTTCCTGTTCAATAGGTAATCTTTAGCTAATGTTTACATAACTACTCTATCACTTTTAGTAAAATTTTGCTATTTAAATAAAGAATTGAGCATATAATGCTCTCAGAGGTTCAGTAAAAGTGGATTAGGGGATTTTTATTATATAAAATTGAAGTGTTTTGTAATATTGTATGGGTATGGCATGATCAAACATGTTCGTGGGATGTATTTGTACTTGTAATTGAGTATCAGTAATTCAAATAAAAACATGGCTTATATTTGAATTGTTTTTTTTTCTCTTAAGTACTGTTATTCAAATTCATATTGAATGTTTACTATGAGGCAGATTTTATACTAGGTTCTAAAGGTATGTAGGTAAATATGACAAAGATCATGCCTTTGAAAATTGTTATGTTTGTTAAGGGAAATAAGCATGTAATGAGTGGATACATTAATATAACTTGTGATGTAAGCAACACAGAAGAATTATTGTATTAAGAGGAAGAAGTAGTACATTTACCTTCTGGAAGAGAGCAAGGAAAGCTTCACAGGGTAATATTACAGCACACTTGGAAGTCTGAGTGTGAACTAGAGGTTGAAGCCATTTAGAATGAGCAACCTGTATGTGAGAAGACATGGGAGCATGAAATGGCATGTTGTGTTCTGGATCCTGCAGGGGATTTGTTATTTCTGAGGGATGAGTGTGAGGAGAATAGCAGGTGTTTACTCAATACATTAGGTAAAACCAGAAAGACATTTCATGTTCTGCACAGAAATGTGGGCTCTTTTTTACAGGTATATGGAGCATAGTAAGTAAGCAACTGTTGATTGGATGAAAGGGCATAATTAAAGGATTTTCAATAAGAAAGGTTCAATCATCATGTCTTCAATAAAGAGGGAGGTTTGAGAAAGAGCAATAAGGAATCGATGGCAATCAGCCTGATCCTCGATGATTTGAAACTAAACCACAGGGTCAGGGAAAGGAGAAACAAGCCCAGTGCCTGAGCAGAGTAAGTAGGTCATTAAATATGAAATGTCCAATTTCTAATCAAAAGTGTAGTTTATTATATCTCAAACAAGAAGCAATGGAATTAATCAAAGTATGCACCTAAACTGTCAACAGTTTTGCCGTCTTAACATCGCGTGCTTATGCCAGCAACGAAGAAGCCTGGAGAGCGAGTGGCAATAAAATCGCGAAAGCCATTTTCCACAGCTTGTTCAGAATTGAATATTTTTCCTTGCAAGAAGTGACCCAAAGCCTGGAAGAAGTGGTAGTCAGTCGGTGCAAGGTCTGGTGGATACGGTGGATGACAGATGCTTTCTAAGTCCAGCCTCTGTAGTTTGAGCAGTGTTGTTTGTGCAACATGTGGTTGAGCATTGTCTTGCAAGAGGATTGGCCTGTCTCTGTTGACCAATCTCAGCTGCTTAATCTCATCATTTCTTCCAGTTGGTTGCAGAAGACATCTGTTCTGATCAATTGACCAGGTTTCATGAAGCTATAGTGGATAATACTCTCTCTGGAGCACCAGAGAGACACCATTAGCTTTTTTGGATGAATATTCATTCAGTTTTGGACTGTGTTTCAGCACTTCATCTTTATCCAACCATTGCGCTGAAGACATGTGATTGTCAAAAAGAATCCATTTTTCATCACACCTTACAATAAGATGTAGAAATGGTTCACCTTTGTGTCATGACAGCAAAGAAAGGCAAGCTTCAAAATGATTTCTCTTCTGATGCTCTTTTAATTCATGCAGAACTCATCTATGCAGCTTTTTCACCTTGCCAATTTGTTTCAAATGGTCCGATATTGTTGGAATAGTAATGTCAAACCTTGCCGCTAATTTACACATAGGTTGAGATGGATTCGCTTCCACTACAGCTTTCAGCTCATCATTATCCACGTTGGTCTCAGGTCGCCCACGTGGCTCATTTTCAAGATTAAAATAAACAGAAAAGAACTACTCAAACCATCAACGTACTGTGTGTTCATTAGCCACGTCCTTCCCAAATGCTTCATTGTTATTTAAAGCTGTCTGCATAGCATTGGCTCCATGATGAAATTCATATTAGAAAATAACACAAATTTTTGACTTATCCATTGTTTCACAAAAATTGCTCTAAAAAATTTTTGAAAGATAATCATAAGCAAAACATGCATTTGAAAGACTGAG
>NW_012154951.1:636813-641395 GCF_000956105.1 Propithecus coquereli | reverse complement strand
TGAACATTAGCCTCAGTGATGCAATGCAATCAGTTACACCTGATAAAGCTGATCATTGACTTATTATTCTTTTGGGGTACTTAAAATATCAAGTCTCTTTGTGACAAATATTGGCACAATATGTCTGCCTTTAAAATAGGTTCTCTATTTCAGGCCCTTGGTTTTCTTTTATACCACTCTGGGGACTTACCCTCCTGATAAAACCTGGCTGCATCTGTCAGCTTGCCTCTCCTGGCTTGCTCAGTTGTCTGACCTGTGACCCACGTAACACCTTGGAGAGGCATTGAGGAAACGAAATTTTATTATCTTAGGTCAATTGGAACTCTACTTTTTAAAATGTATATACTTTTATACTTCAGATTTTCCCCCAAAACACATATTTATGGAATACTTGCATAAGTAAAAAGCTAACAGGTCATTGTAATTAAATAAGATAGTTTATGAGAAAAGACACTGTGAAATTACAAGTGCTAATCAAATGTAAGTGGGTATCAATGATGACTTGATAAATATAGAAGAATTTACTATTTACCTAAATATTTTTCTCTTGCATGATTCATTATATTGGTAGGTGATATTTATTTTTGTGCTAGTGCCATAAAAAGTACAGAAAACATAGTATCACAGTGAATAGTAATAAAAAGGATAAATATAATGATCGTCTAAAAAAGGATATCAAAATGCCAGAAAATTCCAGAACTTTCAAAGTTATATTCCTATAGATGAAATGAAATGTTTTCAATGGGAATTTAGGCCCAGGAAACCAGCCTGCTGAAACTTCCTTGCTCTCAACTACTTTATTATATTACTTCTAGTATTTTGAGAGCCTGGGATCATCAGAGCTCATTTTCAGGTCCCTATTTACTTACTTATTTTTATATCAAACACGTGTCAAATACCAGACATGTGCTAGGATTCATGTGCATTGAGGATAACAACCAGGCCTTGCTTTTGAGGAGCTAGTGGCTTAACAAGGGGATACAGCCAAGCAAAGCAAAGATTGCAATTCAGCAGGATCCAAGATGCACAGGGTATTGGATAATTACAGACAAGGAACGCACCTACTCTCAGCTCATTAAATCATGTTTAATAGTCAGAATTTAGAATCATGGAGGAGGTGAAGAAGCAGACTGAAAGGAAAGAAAATGCATCCATTGGGGAAATATATTTTTCTAAAAAAGCACAAAAGAACCATGAATTCAATAATGAATTTGAAATGAAGTAAAGTAAGCAATACTTACAGAGGAAGCCAGGCTCATGTAACTTATAATAAACCAATATATAGCATTCTTATGTAAAATATATCTATTTTGGGTAGAAACACTCAGCCCAAGTCTGTTAAACAAGCATTACTGCATGCATATTCTCTCCCTTTGGATCTTTAAAAGTTGAGTAAATTTCATTCTTCACATAATTCTGAAAGCTTTTCCTCCCAAGAATCATTTTCCCTCAACTTTCACGATACAACTGAACCTTTCCTAAGTCATTACCATGTCTGGAAAGGTTTTATTAATGACCCACCCTTATTTGTCTGTAGTCAGTGACAATCTAAGCAAGCAAATTATCCTCTGCTTACAAGTTCAGGCCAAAATGAAATCAGCTACAGAGTGAAAAGATCAACATACAGAAGGCCTAAAGTAAAGTTCACAAACCACAATTCTTTTTATATTATGTTTTTTTAAGTTCTCTATGGGAAATTTCTGGACAGTAATTGTATTTTTTCTGGGAAAAATCGTTCTGTTGTTTTCCTTTTATTTAAATATAGGGAAAACTCAGAAGTAATTTTGAAAATTAGAAATAATTTGATAACTTAGATAAATATCAGAAAATAATCAATGGCTGATGTAATGAACAAGAATTGTGTGTGCGTGTTTGTATGTGTAAGCCGGGTAAAAAGGAATGGGAATAAAAGGAAAACTAAAACCTTCATTTATGACAAAGATTTAAACTGCCTAGTGGGGATTGAAGTGTAGAATTCTGAAAAGATGTAGGTCAATGTGTGTGCTAAAGTAACGGGAAAATTATTTTTAACAAGGTGGAGATTTTGGAGTCTGCACTCAAAATTTGTAAAAGAGTTTGAAAATTCAGGCTGAGTTTTCCAACAGTTCTATAACAAACGTTTTTTTAAAGTGGAAAGGAAAACTGAAATTTATCATCCTGTCACAAGCCTAGGGTAACTGCTTTTGGTCTTGTCTGAATCCACTAAACCCATTCCCAGGCAAAAACAACATTTAAGGGGCAACAGGGAGAGGGACTGACAGTTGGATAGACAAGGGCTTTATATATCTAAGTCCATTCTCTATGGGATTTAAAAATGAAGATAGTTTGTAAGCAAGACAGTTGTACAACAGTGACCAGAACCTGGAAGATTGTAGTGAACCTGAGGAAAAGTAAACTGGAACCCAGTTTTAGAAATGCACAGCAAAAAATATGAAAGCTGAATGTAGCCAACCACATAGGGAGTCTTCGTCTGTTGCCAGGCAGGGAAAGGGAACCTGTATGACTCCCCTCACTCAGATACTAGTATTTTTTAGACATTGGATATCCTGAGGAACCAAGAAATTTAGTCAGAGAAGTGTTATCTTCACAGCTTGTTACCACCGTTGGTGAAAGCTTTGAGCGAGATAGGGTACTCAACGCTGACCCAACTCAAAGTACTCCTCTCTTAGTCTGCTTGGGCTGCCATAACAAAATACCACAGAATTCATGGCTTAAACAATAAAAAGTTTATTTCTCACAGTTCTAGAGGCTGGGAAGTTCAAGATCAAGGTACCAGCAAGGTAGGTTTTATTTTAAAACCTCTTCTTTTTTCTTGTAGGTTGCTGCCATCTTGCTGTGTGCTCACATGACCTCTTCTTTGTGCACACTGGGGAAGAGAAAAAACAAGTTCTCTGGTGTCTCTTCCTGTAAGGGCACTAACTCCATCACAAGCTCCTGACTCTCATGGTCTCATCTAATCCAAATTACCTCCCAAAGTCTTCATCTCCAAATATCATCATGCTGGGGGTTAGAACTTCAACATAAGAATTTTGGAGTGGCACAAACATTCAGTCCATAACAACTTCCTCCCTTAAATACTCCTTTCCTTTTGAAAAGGAACTTTTCAAAGTAAGCCTCTGCTAGAGTTGCCTGGTAAAATCCAGAATTCCCAGTGTAATCTGAATATCAAATAAATAACCAATAATGTTTTAGTATAAATAATATTCCATGAAACATTTGTAACAAATTTATACTAAAAAAAAAAAAAATTGTTGGCTGTTTATCTGAAATCAGAATCCAACTGGGCAGCCTGTATTTTTGTTTGCTCAATCTGGCAGCCCCAGCCCTTCATTTGTGGGTCAAAGGCTTTTGCTGTCCTAAGCAACCAGTCATTCTAAATCAAGAGAGGCTAAGAAGAACTGTCCCCAACATCTAGGATCACTGCAGATTTATGCATTGCTATTTCAATATCATAATGATTTGCGTGTCCCAGAGACAGCAATTTTTCAGTTTCAGGTATTAACTATGCCTATTATTTCCTGTATCACTTAGCCATTGGAATGCTAGAGGGATTTGCTTTAAGTACACGTCACTGAAAGGCACGTCAAGCTCACTTTTCTCTAATAAACTTGAAGTGACTTAACAAGAAGGGCAGACCTGGTCTTTGTTCAGACTCTCCTACTCTGACAACGGCACTGACAGTGTGTGCTGCAGATGCGAGTTTCAGCCGGCTTTCTTCATTTTTCTAGGAGAGGGCTCTGAGTTAAGGAGAGAATACTTGGAGTCAGAGAACTGGAATTTAAGTTCAGATCCTACTGATATTTCCCTGCATGGACGTGGGAGAGTTATCCACCTTGCTAAGCTTCAGCGTCCTTCACTTCCCAACTGGGATAACAACACACCCACCACCACCCACCACCATAGATTTTGTTAAGGGGATAATAATAACCACAGACATCCTGATATAAACTATAATACTATGTGTCAAGCTCAACACATATAAGTTACAAAATGTTATAAATTAACATATTTAACATTCAACATACACGATGGAGGTGGATACTATTGTTATCTATATTTTACACATTTGAAAATAGTGGTATAGGGTAATTAAGTAGCATTGCAAGGATTGTATAATGCATATTCTTATTTTTATCATCATCACAATCATCATCGTTATTTTAGTGTTTAGTGAAGGAGAACAAATAAGGCCATGACCATTTAGTTAAAAATTCAATTTGTCTCAGAAAACACTGTTGGTTTACTGCTTAATAATTTGGAACTTCTAATCATTTTGGTTAAAAAAAATAGATTGAGTCCTGTCTATGTGAGCATGGCTTAGTTGCCTCATTCTGTCAGTTACTTTGTCACAACGTAAGGCAATTTTGGAGCTAGCAGAAGGGGAACTTTAGTCTCAGGGAATTTCAGTACATCAAGTTTTTATTAAGTCATTGGCATGTGAGAGTCATCTGAAGCCTATAAGAGAATATATTAAGTGAGAAGAATATGAGAGAAAAAGAAAGTTGACATTAAATTTACAGAGTCAAAGAGTCTTCTACTTTATTGTTTCTTCTCAATTGTTGAAACATATTGCACATTTTAA
>NW_012154951.1:623116-625259 GCF_000956105.1 Propithecus coquereli | reverse complement strand
GATATTTTCATTTAAAAAATCACTATTTCTATTTTGTAAGATAAAAGCAGGTTAAAAGAAGGTATAATATACAACCTTTTTATGTTTATCTAAAAAGGGTTTTGGTAAAAACTCATAAACTTACAGACTCATAATTAACTATCAAGGCACCCACCTTTGTCTTATTAATGTCTATTCATTCAGATGTAATTAAACTATAGTAAAGGACCTTCTACATCATTCTCAGCCAAAGAGTATTATAAAAGCCTGTGTCATTTTGGTACCTTCATTATTTGATTTAAATAAATATTTTGGGGCAGTGCCATGGGTGAATTTTTTCTCCCTGAAAGATATGTTGAAGTCCTGACTGCCAGCACCTCAGAATGTGATCTTATTTATAAATAAGGTCATTAAATAATTAGCTAATTAATTAATTAGAGGTAATGTGTGTTAAGTTAAGATGAGATTATATTGAAGTAGGGTGGGCCCTCAATTCAATATGACTAATGTCCTTATAAGAAGAGAAGAAGGAACACAGACAGAGACACAGGAGTACCCAGGGGACAACAGAGGCAGAGATTTGAATGATGCAGCCATAAGCCGAGGAACACCAAGGATTGCTGACAAAACACCAGAGGCTAAGAAAAGGCAGGGATCGATCCTCCTGCTAGGATGGCCCTACTGACATCTCGATTTGAGACATCTAACCTCTAGAACTTTGAGACAGTAAATTTCTGTTGTTTTAAGCCATCCAGTTGGTGGTAATTTGTTACGGCGGCCCTGGGAAACTAATACAGGTACCAAGGATGTGTTCAGGAACTGTTGTAGACATTTGAAATGCATCACTGAAAAATAAAAGTTAAAATCTCTGTGCTGGTGGGGTTTGCATTTTCAAGAGGGAGGAAAAATTTAAACAGTGTGATAGACGGTAATAAAGAGTATCAGTAATGAAAAGTGGAGGAGGATGGGAGGGGAAGAATGGAAGGGTGCAATAGTGAGAAGGGTGGGCAGATTCAGGTAATATTTGAGCCAAAATTTGCAAAAGGGAAAGGTGTTAGCCTTGAAAAAAATACTAAGGGAAGAACACTCCAGAGAATGGGGACTCCAAGTGCCAAGCCTAGGGATGGGACATTCCAGGTCTGTTGGAGGAACAGCCAGAGGTCACAATGAGGGAGCCTGAGGGAAGAGCAGGAGGAGCTGAGGTTAGGGTGGTGACTGGTAAGCCACATCTTGCAGGGCCTTGCCTGGTCTTATGCTAAATGCAAGGAGCAGTCATTGGAGGTTAAAGCAGAGGCATGGTGTGGTCTGATCTACTTTTTAAAAGAATCGTACTTGTTTCTGTGTTCAGAATAGACAGTAAAGGGGGAGGATAGAATAGCCTGTGTAAGCTATTTTAACAACTCAGGCAAGACACAATGATTGCTCAGACCAGGGTGGTGGCAGTGAAGGGGGTAAAGAAAGGTTGAGTTAAGCAAAGAGCCTGCGGGACAGATAGAGCCTACACGATATCCTGGCATATTGGATGTAGGGTGTGAGGGGAAAAGAGGAGTAAAATATGATTCCTAGAGTTTTGTCATCTCGAAGAATAAATTGCTGACATCTAAGATATGGAAGCACATTAGGGGTGAGGGCAGGGATGTCTTTCGTGTTGGAAATGTATTTCAGCTGCTTCTTTTCTCAATCCTGTATTTTCAATTTTTGTCTATTGTTTAGTATCTAGGTTTGTTGCTCTTATATGATGTCTATTTTTAAAAGTATTGTTCCTGCTCTATTGTACTCTGATCATTAATCTTTTCTCTTTTACTTTTATTTCTTTTCTCTTTTCTACAACTTTAATTTCCAAAGATTTTTTTCTGCCTTGCTCTATCCTCCCTTCCGTTTTTAATTCCTTCCTTCTACCTATACTCCTCTTAACTTCCTAGTTTTTAACTAACTAGTTTTTAACCAGGGAAGTCTACATGGACGTGGCCATGCTCAGAAAGAGACCATCTAATCATTTGTTTCCTGGAACCCTGCTGGTTTGCTCTATCTCAGGGTGATGACATGTGCCACATGTGTAGCAAAATCAATGGCTGTGTATTTTCTAAGATCACCATGGAATTGTCTCCAAGGAGTTTACTTCTCAGTGATTAAGATTCCTTTCCAGAATATGCCCATATGGATC
>NW_012154951.1:608594-611881 GCF_000956105.1 Propithecus coquereli | reverse complement strand
CTGTAGGTATTTGTCTGTGTTCATGGTTTAATACTGTGAGCCCTAGTAAGATTATCTTTACAGAGCCTGTAGGTATTTGTCTGTGTTCATGGTTTAATACTGTGAGCCCTAGTAAGATTATCTTTACAGAGCCTGAGATATCTGCATATGTAGGAAAAAGTAGTAAGGTTAAGAGTTATACCACTGGAGTCAGAGTCTTAGGAAAACAACCAGCAACCAGGCCCACAGCTGGGAAAACATCAGTAAGCTATGCAGAAGATTGATGGTAGAGTTCAGAAGCCCATCCCGAAAGACAGGTCATGAAAAAGACAAACCTAGGCCCTACGGACTGGATAATTGAGCCTAAAACCTTGGCCGAGTATGGCTACAGGTGTAAAAAATAGATCAAGACTAGAGGCTTCTCCTATATTCCGTCTTCAGATGTAGAATATGTTGTAAGAACCTGGCCAGAGCTGGTTCTCCAGGCAGATGTTTGTAACTCTTCATCAATGCTATTTTTTCTTTTTTCATTTTCTATTTTTTTTCTATCCAGGTAACAGAAATCAAGGACATTTTTAGATAGAATGGCAAAAGCTCTAATAACATTTTCTACACTTAACCATATCTTTCACTTACCTGTTCCTTCTTTACTTATGACTTCTACCCTTTTGATCTTGACTCTCTTTAACACTTTTTAAAAAATAGCTTTCCAATTTCTACTGCTGAGCCCATTCATGGATCTCCGGAATTAATTATTATTGTGCTCAGCCATGTTGCCCCTTGGGCCTAGAATGCCTAAAGCAGGTTACCTACATTTACTTTCTCCAAAAAACGCAGAGTACAATGTTTTTTACAACACTTCATTTCGTGAAGTAGGTATTATTTTGTCTATTTTACATATGACAAGATTGAATCTCAGAGAACTGAAATCATTAATTAGCCCAAGGTGTAACATACCTCCTAATTTCAACTCTCATTTTCTGGTCCCAAAGTTGTGACCTTTCTTATGCACTGCCTGCTAATTCTGTGCAATATCTTCAAGGCCAAATTAATAATTATCTACTCCTAAAGTACTGAATTTGTCTATCAATTCTATATTGAAAATTATAGCACTTATCATTTTCAATATCTGAGTTACTGCATTCTGCATCCTCCATTAAACTGTGAAACACATGAAGACAGCAATTAATATTTACTCAATTTAGTATCTTTCATACCAGGTAAAGTCCTGGTTCATAGGAGGGACTTAATTACTCTTTAGATGACAAATGAAAAATTGTTTAGTAAGTTTATATATTTGGTAAGTACAATCAACAAAGGGAATCTGACCTTGAGAAGCATGCCTCATTTGGCTTCTAGCAGGCACAGGTTACCCATATTTGTTACTTTTTTTTCTCCTGGGATCAAAAGGTGCAAATGATTTAACCAATCTAGACAGAAGTAATAAGCAAAGCTGTAATTAGAATTTGGACTGTCTGATTGCATATCTTGTGAAGTATGCAATACAGGTAACAACAAGGATACAATCAAAGCATATATAAATAATAAATACTCATTATCATTTTCCTACTTTACCTGCTCTAAATCCTACTTTACATTGCTCTAAATCAGTGGTGCCACCATGTTTAATATTTGCTTAATCAAGCACTAATTTTTTAAAAAAGCTATTTTTACACTAAAATATTTTAATTCAATAATCATTTATAACTTTTCTCTTGTTTTTTAAAATATGGAGTGCATTATTTTTCTTTTTTAATTTCTGACTTTAGAAATGAATATCTAAGCATTAAATGTTGGATGCATGGCACAATGGAAATAGTTCTGGACCACAACTTAAGAGGCCTAGAGGACTGAGTTCCATCTCTGCTGTTACTTATTTAGTCATTCAACAAACATGTATTAAGCCCCACTGTGTTCTGGGGATCAAGTAATTCACAGTTTAATAGAGGAAACAAACAAGTGAACATATTATAATAATAATATAGAAAACATACAAATACATATATAAGGAGAGGGAGAAAGAGAGAATGCAAAAAGCAAAGGGTAAGAATGATTGACTCTCCAACTAGAGAGGTTGCTCCTGAGTTGGAAAGTCATTTGACCACTATCTCTAGTTTGCTTACCTGCTAGATCAGTGGTTCCTAAATTTTCATAATTTTTGGTGGCATCTTCATATTTTTTGCCATATTCAAGTTTCAATTTTATATAGTTGATTCCTTTAAATGGGGTTTAAAGCAATTGACTTCTTTTTTAAATGGAGTATTATCCTAAAGAGTAACACCTGTGAAATCACAGGCTTGAAGAGCTACTTCTTTATCTTTGCTACAATTATACTGAATTTGGTGAAATTCTCCTCCTGAACTAGGAGTGCTGCAAACTAACTCTGAGTATTTTGCTTACCACAACAAACTGAATGGATGCCCATGTCAAACAAATACATTCCTATTAAAATCTGTTTAGAAGAGTATTTTACTACCGAAAGTATCCCAGGTACCACCAGTGGTGTACAAGCAATTTGGAAAATTCTGGACAACATATTTCTTTTGAAGTCCCTTCTGTCACTTTTATTTTAGCTTCCATAGAAGTTTTTTGTTGTTAAAGTTATCTTCCTAATACCTGTCAGGTAATTCAAACTCATAGAGGCCTGAAGGAACAAATAACTGTTTTGATTCCCCATAAAACGTTGCTCATTTCAAAGAGAGAGGTTAAAACAAATGATCAGAAGTGCAGGTGGGAGTTCCTCTTCTTGCCTGAAGGAGTTTGGAAAAGCCTAGATCTATGGAGGAGGAGATCAATTTCTGAGCATGTTTATTTAAATAATAGAGTGTGGAATAAAAGATTCCCTAATCCTAATCCCTCACAGAAAATTTTCTCTTGATTAAAACTGGTGCTTGTCACAAATATAAATATTGGATTAAGGAGGAATAGGAGTCATTAAAGTAAAAAGTGGGAAAATCATTGTGAGTTCTGGAGCAGAATAATTATTCTATAATTTGTTTATGATGCATTTATTATTTACTATGTAAAATTGCAAAAAGAAATTATGGTGGCATGTGGTTTAGAAATAAAGCTATGGGACATTAGGGAAATTAAAGAAAAGCATATGTCTTCTAATAAAAAATGCAGCAATAATTGCTATCTTTATAATAACTTGGTGTTTTCCCTCATTGACATAATGTTTAAATTCACTTTTGTTGCCATCTTATTTACTGAAACAATGGCCCACTTCTTTGTGATTCTTATAGCGGAGGGAATACGGGATGGGGGTGTGTTTTGTAAGAGCATACTTAATACTGAATTTTATATTC
>NW_012154951.1:605723-608109 GCF_000956105.1 Propithecus coquereli | reverse complement strand
TTTTCTACAACCAACTGAAAAGAATTTTGAAAATAGCAGGTAGCAGAATTAAAACTCCCAGGTAATGCTAATATGAAAGTGAAAGCTACAGTGAAAGCTTTAGCAAATGATGCCATATGCTAAAGACCTAGGAATGAGAGAGAGAGAAAGAGAGAGGTGAATTTTATTAGAGAAGCCATTCTATTCAATATTTGTTGAGTTCTTATCATTTGTAAAATATCGAGCTGAGCTTTGTAAGATAAATATATGAATGCCAAGATGAATAAGGCATTTTTTTGCCCTCAAGGGTATAGTCTCCTTTCACATAAGGAATGCCTTTTATTTAGTACTTTTTCTAGCAAATAGTATGATGCCATTCACTATATAGTGAATTCATACTTGTTTAGAAGTCAGATTTTACTCTGTGTGTGATATAGTTCACCATCTATAAGCCACTCAAAATTCCTAAATATGTTTTTCTAATCTTTAAAACAAGGACCTACACTGTCTAATTTAGAATATTTATGATTTTGTGGTTTCGAATTAAATCAATGAAAAAATCTAGCTGAAAAACTACTAGAAACTATAGTATTGCGTAGAACTTAAGTAATCATTTGCTGCTACTACTGTATTTGGCTAAGCTCAGACTTCCTTAACCTTATTTCAATGACGTTGCACATCCTATCAAATTGAATGTAGATACTTATACAAAAATATGAATGACTAAATATTTTCACCTATTGTGTTTGAAAGTTTTCTCAGTTAGTATGTTTTGAGTGAGAACAGCAGAAATATAAATTACAAATCACATTTAGAAATGGGTTTTATTTTTGTTAAATAGTCTCTGTCCTGACAATTCAGGTGTAACTTAGTGAGTCTTCAATTGTGAAATTCAGGTCACTTCCTCCTTGACATAAATTATTTTCCAACTATTTTGTATAAGTTGATGCCTTTTATTCAGGGTTTGGCTAGTACTCTAAAAACTATAAAAATGGAGAATTATGTATTTTCATTAACAGTCTCTAGTCCAATTTTCAACTTTTAAAATATGTCTTCGTATGCAGAAATCATTCTCCAGTGATATAAATAAACATGTTAAATTAACAGATATTATGAATACATTTCTTGATTTCGTAAAAAGCTTTGCATAATGACTCAAAGGCATAGTGCTTGCTAACAGCTGGAAGAGCAAGGCTGCTTTGCCCTTTCTATAGTACTCTGGGGAATCAGAGATTTTGCTAGAAAATAAGAACGCATATATTTAATAAATTTCCTTTTTAATTGGCGTGAAATTGTAGGATAGGTGAGTAAAATGTTGAAAAACACATGGAAGAACTGATTAAATGTATCAGTCAATTATGGCCTCAATTAACTTACTCATAAGGTGCCTTTTTTCTTTACCCCAGAGAAAAAATAAGCAACACTTTGAGTAAAGTCATTAAAAGGTGAGTAGCAAGCAGTTTTTAATTACACAGCATTTGTACATCTGTGAGTAATTACCTGGCAGTTGCTACCTGCGCAACAGTGATTGACAGAAAACTACCAGTTCCAGGCTAAAGGCACGTCTTAAGTTTGAGTAAAGGATACAAGAACTTCACCGGTATGAAGACAGTGACAGAGAGCAGGAAGTTCACCAGCACTCACAGTGGAAAGGCAAGGTTTCCTGGCCTCCAAGTCCTTGGGGTGCCAGTTGCCAATGCCAGCCCCTGAGTAGAATTAAGATCCCTTAGATTCTTTTTAGATGTGTCTTTAATTGTTCTTATTGGGAGTTTACGCCCTGTTAGGTCATTCCAACTGATTTTTCTACCTGCTTGTCTAATAGGTGGAAGGTGTTGGCCCCAAGCTCAGAACATTCTTGAATATTGACAATGTTTGAATCAAATATTAATTTCCTTTGCATAAAGTAACCCTAATGGACCAACTTCAGTCCTTTGTGCCTAAGTGTGTGGGACCGTAAGAAAACTACTTTAGGTTTTGTAGTCTATTGTGAAAAACACCTTATACCTGTTAGTCTATTTAAAAAAGTAGTAAGATGGTAAAATTATGACATATTTTCCTATGAAAAGCATACTCCAGGGTCAGAGGCAGCTGCAGATAAAGCTAGAGAGATCTTAGGTAGCATTAAGTATTAATATTTATCCAGGGATTGCACATTGAGCCCCCTGGACCTGAAGACATACCTTATTTGGCTAGAATGGTGTTTTACCTTTTTAAATTGAATTTGAACATCTTTGGTTGGAGCATCACTGCTGGTTGCAACAATTCTCAAAACTTTCAATTTGTTGCTTTTTCCTTGACCCATTTCACATCCACTGTAGGTATTTGTCTGTGTTCATGGTTTAATACTGTGAGCCCTAGTAAGATTATCTTTACAGAGCCTGTAGGTATTTGTCTGTGTTCATGGTTT
>NW_012154951.1:586918-594552 GCF_000956105.1 Propithecus coquereli | reverse complement strand
ACTACTAAAAGTTAGATTATAATATTTAAATTTGTTCATTTGTTTTTGCCTCTATCTCTCCAGCTGGGATAGAGAAAGTATTCTAATGAAGTTAGAAACACATTCGTTATCTGCCAGCTGTAGAATGACTATTAAGCTGTTGAGGTTGTTTGACCAGAATATGTCTTTTGGGCAGGGTTTTGTACCCTGGCAGGTTGTATAGCATATGCCTAAACGCTTGCATCCCTCATCTCATGTCAAGGAGAGTGTTGCCTGCATGAACAGAAAGTCACACTCTAATAATCTTTTCAGTTCACATTTATTCTATTCAGCTCAAGGCTGAATTAATTTTCTCTGACCAGCAGGGAAGACGAAAGTGTTAATGGACCCTACCTGGATCCGTTGAAGAATAGAAGTTTTGTTTTCCAGTAGAACATTCTTCTAGAGAGAAAAACATAAATGAATGCATTCCTCACCACGTATATTTCTAGAGACCATTCTTGTAAAGAAAAATGTATGTGGAACATTCCTTACCCCATACATTTATGAAAACATCTAGGTCGTATTTAATGTAGTACGAGGATGATATGAAGAGATTTCAAGAGATTATTTCAGGGTTAGAGTATATCACTGTCTCAGTTATCTACTGCTGCATAATGACTTACCTTGAAATTTAGTGACTTAAAGCAACAATGTACATTTGTGGGTCAGAAATTCAGGAGCTTAGCTATGTTCTGGCCTGGGGTCTCTCGCGAGGTTGCGTTCACCTAAAGGCTTGACAGGATCTGAAATATTTATTACCAAAGTAACTCATTCACATGGCCAGTGAATTGGTGCTGGTTGTTGCTGGGAGGCTTCATTTCCTCTTCATGTGGACTGCTTTATAGGGTTGCTTCAATGCCTTTATGCATGGTGACCACAGAGAGTGAACCAAGATAAAAAGCAAGACAGAAGCTGCAATGTCTTTAATGACCTAGCATCTGTTAACACACACAGTCATTTCTACAGTATCCTATTGGTTGGCACATATCAGCCCTATTCAATGTGGTAGTAGCCTGTCCAAGGGCCTGGGTTTAGGGAGGCTCACTTGCTGGAAGCCATGACCACAACAGTCTACCGTAACAGATATACTGGATTGAGGAAAAACATCATTAATTAATTGCCCCCTCCTTTTACAACCTGGTGGAGTGGTCCCTGAGCCAGCTGGCACTCCAGATTAGACTGATGAAACCAGGGTCTTGGAACACTAGCGTGGGCCTTTTGCTCTCTAAAGATCTTTGAACAATTTACTTATGTATTTTGTGCCTGACATCTATTAAACTAAGAAAGCTACTACTTCTATTAGGAGAAAGACTTTCCTGATATCCCCAAAGCAAGATATCACTCCTCTACTCTTGCATGATACCTGGTGCTGCTTATGATTTGCACTTAACACTTTGCATTATGTTTATTTTTCCCCTTCATGAAGATGCTATGCTTTGAGCCATTGGCTTTGACAAAAAGCGACATTATTATTGAACATTTTGCTGAGGCCATAAGCTTTGATTTTGCCTTTCCATTTCTGCCCCCTCTATCTGATGAATAATTTATCTGTCAAACATAATATTAAGCTTTTTTATTAAATAACCATAGCATATTAGATGCCAATGTAAAATATGCCAATATGGCCTAATTCTTTTCATCAAATACATTCCAAATCTTTAATTAAATTGAGTGTCCACTCTAGACAACTCAAAAAGTCAGGCTCCACCCTTGAAATTCCACGATTCAGTGACTTAGTGGTTCAGGTCCAGCGAGTGCAATGTTATCACACCAGTTTTATGAACAAAAACTTTGTTTTCTTTTTCACTTTGGGGATATATTATAGAATGCAACCCAGTTCCATTCCTTCAGTGTACATAATATTTCAACAAAGCTCAACCCTGACAACCAATTTCAGTGTAAAAAAATAAAACAAAACAGAAAAATCTGCTGGTTAAAGAAAAATCAATCTTTTTTCTCTCACGAAATAAATAGAATGAAAATGGAATGTTCACTTCTAACTCTGAATTGACAGGCTTGTATCCTACATTTTGAAGCATTGTTATTAAAAAAATAATAATGTCTCCACTTTAATGGATGATTGGCTGTTCTAAAGTCTATCTAATAACTAAGAAAAGGTTGGTTAAACCATTGAGAAAAAGACAAAACTTACAGTTTCTCTAAATTTATTTAGGGAAGAAAGCAAACAGTGATCCTGGTCTTTATCTTAACAAATTATGCTTGGAGGCATTAGATTGTTCCATTATCGATCTTTTCCCCTCCCCTCTCTAACTGTACCTCTAGGCATGAATTCACCCCACAAAAGTGATATTGAAGAATGTTATTCCCCACCCCCACTAAATATATGATACGTCTATATAGCTGTTTGTGAGATGATACAATAAAGAATTAAAGCACCTCTTAATACAGTAAAAAACAAAAAACCTTAAACCAGGCAAAGAGATAGAGTTGATTTGGTGGCTACATATTTGTCTTCATCAACAATATTAATAGACCAAGAAGGGACATTGTTAATTTCTTCAATGCTCATTTACATAAATGACTTTATATTCCTATTGATGTTTTTATATATTATAATGCACATAATTGATTTCATAAGGTTAAAATCCCTAATGTGAATTTTGACTTTTTTCCTCTGTGTTATAGAGTGAGCTATGTCACCCCTCACCATACGCACACATATGCAAAGAAAATCATATGATCTAGTACATTAAAATGTGACTAAATTCGGAGATAGGATTTTTACAGAATTATATAAAAATGAGGCCACTAGGGTGGAAGACTCTAAGCCATATTACTAGTGTCTTCAAAGGAAGATGAAATTTGGATACAGACATGTACAGATGGAAGACGATGTGAAGATACAGGGAGAAGACAGCCATCTCCAAGCCAAGGAGAAAGGTCTAGAATAGATCCTTCCTCATGGCCCTCAGAAGTAACCCATCCTACTGACATCTTGAACTTGGACTTCTAGCCTCTAGAACTGTGAGGAAACACATTTTTGTTTCTTTAGCCACTAGTCAGTGGTACTTTGTTACAGCAGCCAGAGCAAACTAATACACTATGCTTTTGTACTTTTGCATCTCAGCACTCTCTCAAATAAAACCTCCAGTGGGCTTAATACATTCTTCAAAATTATTTTCCTTCTTTATTCAAATATCCTTTACTAATTTTCTTCTCATGCACATCTAACATTCTTGTATCTGCAGTATTAATGTAAGGAACCTCACTCTCCAAAAATTTATAAATTACCCTAAGGGCATGACCTGTTATAACTTGCCAGTGAAAAGTAATTTATAGTCAAAATGATTTTATAATTGAAAGGAGATCTATGATATATCAGTGGAAGTATCTACTGGAATACATTTTATCTGCAAGAGTAACGGTTTCTGACTGGTTCCTGAGTATTGCACACTATGTATGGAAATATTCTTGGCATGAAATTAAGTATAGTAAAAATGGATAATCTTTCAATTCAGATAATATTGGATTCAAAATCTACCTCCAGAAGCAGCAAGACATTTATCTAACTCTTCTGGATCTCAATTTCTTCATATATGCAATGGGCATAATGAAATCTACTTTACAAAGATGTGTGAGTATTAAATGTGATAATCACAAGAATACTTATATCAGCACAGTATTGGTACATGGCAGGATGCTCACAGTGTGTCATACCTTGTTCCTGCAGCAGTGTGTAGTGCAATATGACTCAGATTATTTTTCCATTCTCGTACCTAGTTAGTATCCATAGTTTAAATAGACAATGTTCTTCTCCTTTCTCTATTTTACCATAAGGATATCTTGTTAAGAAATATCATCTTCATTTTGATTACTTGTTGCTCTAGTTTTTAAAGATCACTTTGAAATGTAGTCTTACAAATTTTCCTATCTTCAGGGTAGTCTGAATTCATGAGTATGCCCTGTAGTCAGTTAGTCAGATCTTTGATTGAAAATAGACATATAGGCAATCGTTGTGGTATACAGAATCAAATAAACTGAAACTTGCACAAAGTGAGGAATTAGTCAATATGGATGAGTTTCATTTAATATAGTGTTGATGCTGTGCAAATCAAAGATTACCTATAACTTTATAGACAAGATTGAAGAGATACATTTAGATTGATTTCACTATATTAAAGCTGACCAACAAATAATATTGGTATGCCTAATTTAAACACACACACATTATTTTATCCAAAAGTTATTTTTCTCCACATTCATAGGCATGCACTTGCTTTTCTATTTACTAAAATGATTTATCCTACCAATCGCCAATTCTCCTATTAAACTCCTTGCATACTTCAAAGCTTAAATTAAACATAATCTCGTGGAAGTCTTTTCTTGAATTCTCCCAAGAAAACCAGTTAGTCTCCATCAGTTTTCAGGGTACTTTGTGTATCTTTTAATATAAATGGAACAGGTGGCCTTTGGCCAGTCAGTGATGAGGCTACACTTTGGCTTCGGAAAGCACCACCCACCCGCAGTCTGGGTGCTCTGTAATACCCTGTCTTCAACTGCTGGGTTTTGGAGTACATCTTAGCTGTCACAGACTGTTCAGGGATGCTAAAAGAGATGTCCAGACATATGTCTTGTTTACTTTCAGAGGCAGGAATTCTGTGGAAAAAAAATTACAATCATAACGTTTCAACATATGCAGACCTAATGAACTGGATATGTGGGGTCCGGGAGGGTGGTGCTTGACTGAATAATGTCCCAAAGTGATGCTTACACCTTAATCTCTAGACCCTGTGAGTATTGTATGCTACACTGCATGGCAAAAAGAATGTTTCAGGTGTTATTAGGCCTATAGCCTTGATATGGAGAGATTATACCGCACCATCCTAGTGGTCCCAATGTGATTACATAAATCCTTAAAAGTAGAAGGGAAGGGCAGAAAGTCAGTGAGAGAAGTGTGGTGTGAAAAGAACTCAGCTGTCATCGCTACCTTTGAAGGTGGAGGAGGAGCCACAAGCCAAGGACGGCAGGTGATTTCTAGAATCTGAGAATGACATTTAGCTGACAGTCAGCAAGAAAATGGGGACCTAAGTTGTACAACATGAGGAACTAAACTCAGCCAACAGCCTGAATGAGCAAAAAAGAGATTTCCCCCTAAAGCTTTTGGAAAGTAATGCAGCCCTGCGAAAACCTTGATTTCAGTGTTGTGAGATTTTAGAGACTCAGCAGTGCCCACTGGACTTCTGACCTATGGAAAATGTGAGATAGCAAAGTTCTGCTTCTTTAAGCTTCTAAGGTTGTGGTAATTTGTAATGGCAGCAATAGAAAGCTAAGAAAGAGCATAGAGGGGATAGTCTATAATAAACCATGGGGGAAAAATAATGGGGCCATAAGAGAAAAGTACCGTCAGTGTAAAAGTCTGTCAAAGTGGGGCCAACCTTAGCATCCAAGCTTGATTAGAACCAGGAGGTGGTTCCTGGTACCCTGCATATACCTGTCACCTGATGCATCTCTGCCCCCCTACTTCTCAGGACCTTCCTTATCCTGTGAAGAAGATGGATGTGGGGAAGTGGAAATTGTTATGTTACTAGGGATCCCACAAGTTCCACCGTGTGAACACTCTCTGAAACTCCAGGGTAATCTCAGGTTTTCTGTGGCCTGTAGGGAAGGCAGGGGGTGCATGGTTGGGAGATCAGCAGTACCATGGGCAGTAGCTTTTGTGTCTTCTGTGGCTGCCCAGTGACCATCTTCAAAGGAGCAGAAGGACTAAGAAAACTAGCAGAGCTGCAGACAGACACTCTGTTTCTGTACGAGAAGCCCCCCAGGAGCAGGGATTCCCATAGTGAATGTATGGCTTGGGAGATCCTGGGATCGAATCAGGTCCTTATTAACAGTGTTCACTGATTTTATCCCGGGATCTCCTAAGCCATTCACTTATTCTAGGAATTTAGAGTGTCAGCATGTTAGGAAACACTATAAATGCCTGTTCTTGATACCTGTGGTCAAATTCCTCTAAGTCCAAATACTTTAGGCATTCACCATATATTTAATGATTTTGCCTTCTGTCCTGCAAAGGTAGATGGACATCAGAATTGTTAAATTGCATTGAGTACTTGTGCTGCTCTAAACACATGGCATATGTTACCCCACTTAATCCTTACAAGAAGCCTCTGAGATTGGCACTATTTACTGTGCTTTCCAAATGAGAAAACTGAGGCATGGAGAGACTATCATTATCCCATAGTTGCACAGCTAGTATGTGGTGGCTCTGGGATCAAATCTACATAGTATAGCCCCAGAGACCATGTTTCTCAGAGCTGCTGTGGTGGACAGAATAAAGGCACTCCAAGATGTCTACATCTTAATCCTTGGACCCTATTTATATATTATATGACATGGCAAAAAAGAATTAGGGTTGCTAATTAGCTGAGCTTAGGTTAGAGAGATTTTCCTGGATTATCTGCATGGGTGCAATGTGATCACAAGTGTCCTAAAAAGTAGAAAAGAGAGGAAGAGGAGAAGACTGGACTAATGTGATGTGGAAAGGACTCAATTCACCACTGCTGGCTTTGAAGATGGAAGGGAGCCACAAGCCAAAAAATGCAGGCAGTACTCAAAGCCTGCAAAGGCAAAGAAACAAAACCTCCCCTTGATCGTCTGGGAAGCAATGCAACCCTGCTGACACCTTATTCAGTCCAGTGAGGTCCCATCAGACTTCTGACTTACAGAATTATAAGGTAATACATTTGTATTTTTGGAAGCCACTAACTTTGTTGTAATGTGGTACAGCAGCAATAGAAAACTAATGCATCTGCTAACTACTGTTCTCAGGCCATAATCAGTGTTTCTCAGAAAGATACCTCCCTTAACCTCCACCCATCCTCAAGGCTACTTTAAAAACATGGCATTTGCCATACATATCAATTCTCAAGGTTAATGTCCTATAGGCCACCACTACCACCTGCACTCCCTGATTAAATTATTGCTATTTAGAAATTATGAAGCCGCCACAGCCAGGAGCATCCTTTCTATGAGTTTCCAGATGCGGATGACCGCCACCTCCCTCCGCCCTCCAAATAACACAGTACTCTCTGGCTATTCACGCATCGGTTAACGCCCCTCAAAAAGATTGTCCAACACAGTGGTTTTAATGCTCAAGCCATTTTTCTTTCTTTCTACATATTTCCCTGTCCAAAGAGAAGATAGTGAGAGGGAACAAAGCCATTGGCCACCATTTCTAGGGTAAGAGAGGGTGGCTTCCTCTTCCTCTGGCTGGGAGAAGACTCCTCCCTGGTCTTGCATCTAGGTATAGCCACTAGCCTCCCCCAACCATCTCTTTTTTTATTTTTTGGTGGTGGTCACGAAACGGATAGCCATCTGCATTTTCATGTGAAAACTAATTTAGGTTTTAGTCAATAAAACAACCATTTGAAAAGGGATTATTAAAAATAGAATGTTTTGAAACTGGGCATATTGATGAGGCCCTGGAAGCTTTTGGCCTCAGCCCATGACAAAGCAGGGAGCAGGACTGAATCATCCAAGCATCCTCGATAAGGACTCATTTTTTTAAAAGTCTACTTGCCTTGCTTCATTTACTTTGAGGAGGAGGCTGTAGCCTCCAAGGAAAGCTTGCTTACCTCTGAGCCATATTGTTA
>NW_012154951.1:584513-584888 GCF_000956105.1 Propithecus coquereli | reverse complement strand
CGCTTTATCTCACTTGCAGATTCAACTTCTCTCCAAGGTCATTTTACTGACACAGCTGAGTGATTCAAAACATGGAATTTAGAAAACTAGAGAAACTGCTAGTTTAGTAAATAAATACCTAAATAAGCTTATTCATCCATATAATGAAGAAGTGATAAAGGATGTTTTAAAGTTCTTTGGCAATACCAACAGAGGAGAGAAATGATTATGAGTCTCTTAGGAATTGTTAAAATTGTTTTTTCCCCAAAATGAACATATCGAATATGACTACCAAAAAAGAATAATTGAAACCAAATACATATATAGATACAAGCATACACTTAACATTTACAGGAATGTACATAAACATAGACATATATTTCATCTACTAATGGG
>NW_012154951.1:582776-583316 GCF_000956105.1 Propithecus coquereli | reverse complement strand
AAGCAAAGCTTTTATTTATTTTTTATTTCAGCATATCATGGGGGTACAGATGTTTAGGTTATGTATGTTGCCCTTGCCTCCCCTCCCCCCACCAAGTACCCTGGATGGTGCGCATCGCACTCTTTGTGTATGCATATACCCGTCCCCTCTTCCCCCTCCCCCCTCCTTCCTGCCCCACATCCAATAAATGTTATTCTTATATGTGCACTTGTGTGTTTATCAGTTAATACCAATTTGATGGTGAATACATTTAGTTCCAGATTATCTAGGCTCATATTACAATTTTCATGCTTATTAGCTATGTTACCTTATACAACCCGCTTAACCACTTTCTGTCTTCCATTTTTATGTCTAAAATAGGGGAGATGGTAGGAACTAATGGGAGATTAAGTTAGTTGTTATATATAAAGTGCTTATTTTAGTTTGTGACACATAGTAGGTGCACAATACTTTCTATGATTACTAGATGCTTAGCTATGTGGTTAACACAGATTATCTCATTTTATACCAGATTGTGCAGGTTAGGCATTTTGCTCAAGA
>NW_012154951.1:582225-582726 GCF_000956105.1 Propithecus coquereli | reverse complement strand
CCCCTCAAAGGAGTTAAGTGAAAAGAGGGGGCAATTATGTTGCAAGAAGGCTGAAATCAAGATTTGATGAATTTTGGCAGTGAAAAAACGACCCAGGCATAGGGCTATGGAGATAATGCAGTTAATCAAAAACATCAACTTCATAAATTCTGATATATTCTGAGATGGCTGTCCCCCAAAGACAAGTCTAATAACCATAACCTAATGTGCCTTCCAGGAGTCATAGTGTGGTTCTGTCTAATAGGAAATCAGCTAGCAGGATATTTGCACTTGGAATTGGAAACTGGGAAGAAATGGAGACAAATTGAAAATCCACAAATCGGATGAGTTAGGAGGCCCCACAGGTGCATGAATGATAAAGAACCAGGGTGCAGGTGTGTAGATTTTGCAAATATTTAATTTTCTTAGTTAAACATTTTCAATTAAAAGATCTTAGATCTGTCTTTTTTTAGCGAGGGTGGGGAACATTGTCTAAATAAAGCAGATAAAAGAAAAAAAAAA
>NW_012154951.1:579418-582175 GCF_000956105.1 Propithecus coquereli | reverse complement strand
AGATCATTTGACTTATTTATTCAATTAAAAAGATATTTAAAGTAACTTCTCTGGACTAAACATTATACTTCAATTGCTTCTTATTCCTTTTTCTTGATCCTAAATCTATAATTTAGGTAAGTACAGTTATAGGCATATGTAAATCAACACGATGTGTATCTATTGCTGCAATTGTAACATCAGTAGCAAGTGACCAAATATATTTAAAATATATTCTGAATAATATGAGGGTCTATTATAATATTTATATTTTATTTATATCTATATTTATATTATAATATTTATAATTAATTTCTTTGAGTGATTATACTTGGGGATATCCATATTTTACATTCATGTGTATCTTTCTATACATATGAAAAATCAACACACAAAAATACAGAGAAAGACTTTAGTTCAGCTTATTTATTAATCCTTCAGACTGTATCACTCCAGTCATCGCAGTTCTCACAATATCTTCTCTATACTACTATAAGCAGCAACAAATTTATTTGTTCATTCATTTAAGGTACACTTATTATCTACTGTGCCTTAGGAACTGGGCCATATGCAGAAGATACTAAGATGAGTAAGACTCAGCCTCTACTCCAAAGAAGTCTAATTAGGGAGAAAGACATACAAACAAATAATTATGACACAGTTTGGTTCTGTCATAGAGGCAAGGAGCAAATTTGGGTGTGATCAATGCTGCTAGGGGTAAAAAGAGGACTTTCCAGCAGAAAAGCTGTTTGAACCAAGTGTTGAAGAGTATCCAAGAGTCTCGCAAGTAGTCAGTGGCCAAAGGTAAAGAACCATATTTTAAGCTAGAAGAATAATACATGTAAAGCTATTGTGACATTCACAAATGTTTATTGAGGTAGTGTTCTGTGCAAGGAAATAGCGAGACTACAATTGAGGGGGAAGGGATATAAATATAATAGTACATGAATTCAAGTGACTTTGCATAGTGACAAATAGCATGAAGAAAATTCAACACAGTAAGGTAACAGAGAGAGATACTGGAAATACAGCTGGTATTTGATGATGTGGTCAAGGAGAGTTTCTATGATGAGGTGACAGTTGAGACCTGGATAAGAAGTGGGGACCAGCCATGCCTAGGCATGGGGGGAAGCTACAGGAATGCCCCAAGTACAGAGTCCCTGAAGCAGAAATGAGCTTGACTCATGTGAAGATCAGAAAGGTCAGTTTGGCTGGGGTGATTTGGATGAGTGGGAGCAGGGAAGGAGAGAAGGGAGGGGGTAGACAGGAGTCAGATCATACAGGGCCTTGTAGACCAAGGGATGGAATATGGACATTAATCAAGTGGGGCGTGAAGTCATTGGAGAGTCAAGTAGAAGATGGCCATGATCTGAATGTGTTTTCAGAATTCACTATGGGAGTCAGGTGGAGAATATGTTTAGGGTGTGAGAAGGAAGAAAGAAAACTCTCTTACAGAGATATAGGAGAAGCATGATGATGATTTGAGTTGGAATGGTAGAGATCAGAAGCAGAGCAGTCATTAGGGATACTCTAGGTACTTATTATGGCTGGATTTTTTTCAAATTTTGAATATATACATGGAACAAGATAAGATTAGTTGGGATAAATTGGCAGGATATGGATTACATATACTTTTTTAATGGTATGGATGTTGAAATGTACTCTTTTGGCAATGTGAAAACATTAAAGGTTTTAAGGAGAAAATGAAAGCACAGCATAAACAGATTTGGATTTTATGATGGTTCAGGCTACAGTATTGTGAAGAAGGAGACTAGATAGATCCCTACAACACTGGTGCCTATGGGAAATGTAAATGTTGAGGGATTAAATGAAGGAATGTGTGATAAGCCTAAAGCGGAGGGGATGGTTTTAAAATAATATAAACTAATACAGATTGGTGATTGATTGGATGCCAGGGCATAAGGAAAAATAATAAATCTAGGATGACACCCAGTTTTTTGTTTGGTTTTGTTTGTTTAACATTAGTGATTTATTGAGTGGTGGTACACTTCAGTAAGATAAAAAACTCAAAAAGGGGATCTGGTTTTTGGTGATGATACGGAAATTTGAATCTCTGCTGGACTTCCAAGAGATGTCCATTAGCCAGTAAGTGAGCAAGGAAAGTTAAGGCAAGGCTGGAAATTTAGGATGTTTCATAGATGTAGGAAGGAGCTCATATGCTAGTACTCATGGCAGAAATGGAGCATGGGGTAGTTTGGAGGACATTAATCCAAGTACCGAAGTCAGAAAAACAGTTCACAAATATGGAGACCCCAAAAGTGTTTCGAAGATATGCAGAGCTTGAGCGTTTGCCAATACTGGGTCAATAATCTAGACATGGCTGAAAAATAAGATGAGCCTTAAAAGTCAATAATTGAGAGAGTTTGGGCAGCGTTGGTCCAAACTTAGATTGTTCTGGAACAAGCTTCTAGGTACAAACCACAAAGACTGTCATAAGTTCATATCAAGTCATCACCTTGGCTCAGCCTGAAAGCTTTTGTATTATTTACCTGCTTTAGGGAGGAAGGAATACCTCAGCATGACCTGGCCTGGCCCTCCCAGGAGGCTGCCTGGGAGAACCTGTTTAGCAAAGGGAGTAAAGGAGTGAAGAAAGAGACATTTTTAAGAGAGTTTCATCCAGATCTTTGTTTCTTAAAAACGTGATCTGAGAACCACTTGCAACAGAATCACTGGGAATTTTTGTTAAAAATTGTGTATATTCCTGAATGCTACCCATATCTACTGAATCAAAATCTCTGAGAGTAGGGTTATATCTCC
>NW_012154951.1:573563-575278 GCF_000956105.1 Propithecus coquereli | reverse complement strand
TCATGCAATTGCACACATCTTTTTTTGTTTGTTCACTTGCTAAATTGCATTTTTCTAAAGGTCATAAACCCTGAAGCCAAATGGCCTAGACTTAATTCTCAGCTTCAACATTTTTAGTTATATTTAATATATTCATAGGCAAGTTGGTTGCTTGTTTGTGCCTTAATTTATTCATCTGTAAAATGGGAATAATAATAGTATCTATTTCATTGGATTGTTGTGAGTATGGCAGGAGATAATAGGTGTTAAATAGTTAAAGGAGTTCTGGGCCCATAGTAAGATCTACATAAATGTTGTTATGATTTCCTGTGTTCTCTAATTCATGTTCTGAGTTTATTAGTCAGAATAGGATAGGACATGTTGCATCCTAAAATTAACCCTAAAATTCCAGTTCCTTAAAGCAACAAAGGCCCATTTCTCATTCCTGGCCAAGGCTGGTTAGTGGGGAGATGAATTCCACATAATCACCTGTCAGTCCAGGCTGATGACTCTTCACCCATTTTGAAACAACACACTTTAGAACATGTGGCTTCTTTATTCATGTAGGTGAGAGTTTGCTGGAAAGTCTTGCACCAGCAATTAAATACTATGGCCTGGAAATGACAAGCTTTACCTCCACTCACAGCATGTGGTCAGAGTTAGTTGCATGACACCACCCAGTAGTAAAGGGGGCGGGGTGAGGGATAGCTTATGAATATTTATGAATATTCAGTGAGTAGATTAGTCAATGTCCTTGCTCCAGTGAGTAAACTCCCTTATGTTAACTGTGTTTAACTCTATTTCTGATATTTTAAGATGCATACCTTATTCATCTTTATGTCTGTCTCAGTGCCTGAACACTGTTCACAGTAAGTATTCAATGTTTGTGAAAAAAAGAAGAAAGGAAGGGAGCAATGCAGGAAGGAAGGAGGCATGTATTGTCTTTGAGAACTTAGCAATTGAAGGAAGATATATGTAACAGGCAGAAAATTGAAAAACAAAACAAAATAATCGCAACAAAAAAAAAACCCTGGGCATTACAAAATAATTAGTTACTTTAAAAAATGGAATCCTCTCATCCTAAGAGAAAACACAGAAAGCTAATATTGTTAACCAATATTTGATATATTTGACTCAGGAATAAATCTGTCACATAAACCAAGACACATCCATGAACAGAAGAGGGGAACAACGGTATTTTCTTTTTTCTGTACTTGAAGTTAAAATGCCCCCTCTGAATGTTCATTATTTTCAGATTAGTGTTAAAGTGGTATTGCTCTTTCAGTTGCTGTTCAATTTCACTTAAGACTCTTTTGTTCCATAAACGGATTACTCTTCAAAGCCTAAAATTATTTCTTTTTTTTTATTTCAGCATATTATGGGGGTACAGATGTTTAGGTTACGTATGTTGCCCTTGCCCCCCCAGCCCCCCAAGTCTGAGTTCCAAGCGTGTCCATTTCTCAGATGATGTGCATTGCACTCTTTGTGTATGCATATACCTGTCCCCTCCTCCTCCCTCTCCCTCCCCTCCCCCCTGCCCGACATCCAATAGATGTTATTCTTGTATGTACACTTATGTGTTGATCAGTTGATACCAATTTGATGGTGAGTACATGTGGTGCTTGTTTTTCCATTCTTGGAATACTTCACTTAGTAGAATGCGTTCCAGCTCTATCCAGGAGTATACAAGAGGTGCTATATCACCATTGTTTCTTAAAGCTGAATAGTACTCCATG
>NW_012154951.1:571830-573513 GCF_000956105.1 Propithecus coquereli | reverse complement strand
AAAAAAAAAAGGTCACCATTGGGGGAAAAAAAAAAAGAAAGCAGTGCCTTTAAAATTAGAGAGGCTCTGCAACATATTAGTGAGGTGACTTTCTCACCATGATGCACCCATCATCAATCATAGGGGTTGATAAACCTCAGGCCAAATCTAATCTGGTGCTTACCTAGTTTTGTAAATAATGTTTTATTGGCACACAGCCACTCTCCTTCCATACATCTCTATGGCTGATTTTGCACTACAACTGCAGAGTTGAGTATTGCAACAGACAGTATGACCTGAAAAGCCTCAGCTATTTATTATCTGACGCTTTACAGAAAAAGTTTTCTGACCCTCATCTTGTATACAGCCTGGCATAGATTGGGAGTTCAGTAATTCTTCGGTGCACTTAAAATGTATGTTCTATATATATACTTGATTAACATCCCTAAGATTCAGTTATCCTCAATGCTAAAATGGGCATAATGAAACCAATCTCACAAAATCTTTTCATGTACTAAGTGCTTAGAATATGATTTGTGCATAAAACATAATATTTCATTCTTCTTCCTCTTCTCCCTTCATTTAATGGTAACAGATGCTCATTTAATCCAGAATAGTCAGTGGCATACTCACTAGAGATTATATAGCTTTCTACATTTTCAGACCTGCGGAAATAATTTACTCTCCCAATTCTGGAATCGACAGTTTATTATTATTCATTAGGTGCATTTTTTTTCTTATCTTTTTCTTTCCTTTTTAGCTAAATATATGTTTTTCTATAAATTAAATAAGTCCTCTCTTTTTTAATATATTTACCATAGGAAATCTAACTCATCTCATTTCTCTGGTAAGACACAATATCATAAAAGTTTGTGATGTCTGAATACCTTGCTATTAAGGAAGTAGAAGTAGCACAAGAGTATTTCTTAAGAAAATTCCCTCAATCCTTTAATTTGGGGACACCGTCAATCTAATAGGAGAAAGCAAATTCTCATTGAATGAATACAGCAGATCCGGACCCAAGTGAGGTGTGGTTTATGAGGGGACCAATCAAAAGAATACTCCTTTTCAATACTTCGAGGAGGCCCATGGACTGATGGAAAGTGCCCTGTGGAGGCAGGATTTGTGGATGTGGCCCTCCCCTCAGCTTTCTGAGGGAAGCCTGGCTTTCATACCGTGCTCTTCTTGAAGCTGGAACTTCTGTCTAGAAAGTTGCACAAAGGCATTCATGGGCAGTGTTTTATCAAAGGTGTTGTGTGTGGATGGCTTTACGCTCACCACCACCACTTCCCATCATATGTCACTTGATGATACACCTTCAGACACCTTTTCTCCTCAGACTTCTCAGATGCCCTCAGACTCCACAGGCTCTCTGTGGCTTGTAACCCTTCCCGACTCGCCGTCTCCTCCGCTGCTGCTCCCTAATCTGCGTGGAACTCAGTCCTTGTCCATTTCTTCTTTACAGTACCTCGGTCTTTTCCCTGCTTCTAGCTCCACATCTGGTACCTCCAATTGCTCTTTAGTATGATCTCAAATAAGGTTTTATTGAGGGAGAAAATGTGGTTCGTGCTAAGCAAACAAAAGATCTTCCCCTGATCAGATCCCATCTTTCTATTCAGGGTTATAAATAGCATCAATGACAAAAGCTTCTTTCTTCTTCCCTGGCTCAAAGCCAGGTGGAGACAAGCTTTGTTTTTTGTTCTT
>NW_012154951.1:568007-570117 GCF_000956105.1 Propithecus coquereli | reverse complement strand
TTGTAATTTCTTTTATTGTTTTTATGCTTGGTCAGCATTTTTTCTTTGCGAAATTAAATTAAGTATTTATCAATATTTTGTTCTATCCTTATGCATTTATTGCATTTTCCTTTCTTTCTTTCACTTCCTTCTGTCTTTTGGGAAAGACATTATAATTTCTAATGCTGGTTTGCATCTATCTAAGCCTCATTCTGTGCCAGCTATTGCTGTGATCATTTTGCATCTTATATAGTCTACCCACCAACCCTGCAAGTTGATACTATTATTTTCTTCATAAAGGTTAAGATGTGCTCAAGGCCACAAGGTAATTAACCAGATGTTTTCCATCCCAAAGCCTTTGATGGTAACTATTATGCTATTCTTCCTTATTTGTTACTGGGTGTTTTGTTATTGTCATTAATTGAAATATCTTGCAATCTCAGCCAATAGCTCATTTGAAAAACATTGAATTGTTTATTTCTATATCTCTAAATAGTATAATAATATCCCAACACACGGTGCAGCTTTGAGGATTCCATGAGGTAGCACACATAAAGCACAGAGCACAGCTTTGTTCACAGAACAAATATACCTGCCTTTTTTTTCACATTGTTCCTGTTGAGGAACAATGGGTTGCAAGAAATTTGGTACTTTAGGTTGCAAGAAATTTGGTATCATGTCTTTCAGGTTACTTGTGTTGTTTCCCTTTCAGCTCATCCGGGAGAGCCTCATTTCCTATCCTCAAACAGAGTGCACACATACAGGCCCCAGGCTAATCCCAAATAAGCAAATTGTTGGGTGGTAGTTTTTTCAAAGTACTTTTGAAAACAAAGGATTCCTATTTTACCTTCAGACCACGAAAAACAAAGATGCTTCAGCTGGAGAGCACAGCCTCAGGAATGGCTCACTCAGTGACATGATTCTTTGCGCCATTTCTCTTTCTGTTGACATGGCATTAGTGGAGCTAGATTTTTCAAAATCTCTATAACTGAGAATTGGACAAATGGTCCTGTTTCAGGTCTTGGCATGCTCCACTTAAGGGCAGGTGTCTGTCTTGATGTGTCAAGAAAATGGCCTCTTAAGGTTTGGAAATTCTCTCCAGCTGGTTTGAGTGTGTTGTGGGGCTGTGGGGAGGGTGGGAAAGATGACTTGGCATGAAGATTGGTATAAAGTCTGCAGGGCTAATAGATAACAGCTGGAGAAGGTAATGAATCATTTTATGAGGATGAGGTTAGCCTTGTTTGTGCCAGGTCCGGGGACCACAGTGGCAAGAGCAGTACAGACAGCAACCTCGGAATTAGAGAATTCTAATTTAGAATGAGAAAGGAACAGGGCACTGACAGGCTGTCAGCAGAGGAGCAGAGTGCCCAGACCACAAAACCACCCGGAGGCTCCCACTCTGTCTTGCCCTTTGAGAGATATTAAATGGGACACATTTTTAATTTCTGAAGCTTTAGAGTAAAGTTAACCAGCATGGGCATTCATCCCAGAAGTGGAAGCAGAAGTTAAGAATTTCACTTTTGACTGCACAGTCCAATATGTGTACACAAACATTCCATTCTTTGTCCCAATACCTATGGAATAGCAGGACATTTTATTTTCATTTTCTAAAAAGGAAAAAAACACACAAAAAGTATTTAAAATGCAGGATGAATATATGCAATGCAGCATTTCGCTGAGGGTAAAAGGAGTGGAAAATTATTAGACATCATTGATCATGACGCTTAGAAGATTATAATATGGCAATTTCAATAAACTCTTGAGATTGTCCTTCCTATGCATCTCATTTTAGTGGCTGTCTCATGCAAGCATGAGATTGCCTCTTGAAGAGAAACTAAAGGACACTCGAATCATGGATTGTTCTTTCTTCCTTCTCCAATTCAAACACCAAAAAATTATTCTTATGTATTAGCCAGTGTTTTCAGTAACCTACTTCTATGATGCTTTAGCTCTTGCTGAACCCCTATACAGGAATAAAAATTAATAATTGGGCCTACATGTTTGTTTTAATAGAAGAATTAGACCCTTTTTAAAGAGGTCTAATTAGAAGATGCAACTCTGTTATAAGCATGTGCCTTATAGTGAAGTTGAATTCAGGCATGAGGTTGAATTCAAGCATTCTTAAAACACA
>NW_012154951.1:565796-566672 GCF_000956105.1 Propithecus coquereli | reverse complement strand
CTAACATTCCTCTTGATTTTCCTAACACCTGTTAGGGTAGCTCAAAGGATGTTTGGTCCTCTGAGATATTGTCCAATAAATGCAGGGATTATTTTCCCCATGTAGTTTCCTTTTTCCTTTGTTAAATCTTATCAGTTATTTTAGCTCCTTTTTTATATGAGTTATTTTCCAGACATCTAAACATCTGGATTATTCTTCTACACTTGGCAAGTTCTAGTGGTTTTGTGGTTTATCTCTAACTATGGTCCCCATTTCTAAGTACATGGACACAGTGATTCTAAGCTGAGCAATATTCACTGAAATGGTGGAATATTTACTTTCCCTTATTAGACACTACTTTTATTTATGCAGCCTAAAATTATACAAACATGACCTGACTTTGAGGAAAGGATTAAGGCTAATTTTCTCTGTAAGTGTAGCCTTACTGATACACTAGTCCAAACATAGTTGTGTAGTTCCCTTCTCTACAAAACAATAAACTAATAATCTATACTATGCATTGAAGATAGTAATAACTTATTGTGATCATATATTAGCAGAATTTCAAAGATATGACAGACTATATAATTTAAGGTTATTTTAGATTTATGTGTATCTGTGTCACACGACTTGAATATATGCTCAAATAAACTCCCTAAACCTTTTCTTTCTTCTTCTTCCCTCCTTTTATGCCTTGTTTTCTTTCTTTCTTAATATGGGATGCTTGCCATCAGAGCTAGATTAATTGATATGCAGCCTGTATGGGTGCATAGAGCACCATTTTTAGAAGATTTCCACACTTGCTTTAATGCTCTGCCATCACTGTTTTGAAACTATTCATATTTTTTAAACAAAAGGCTCTGCAATTTCAGTTCACACTGGACCCAGCAAATTATA
>NW_012154951.1:564618-565746 GCF_000956105.1 Propithecus coquereli | reverse complement strand
TGTGCCAAAGCCATTTGTGAGTGTGATTAATTTGGAGTGTTAAAATATATAATATTTACTTCCTCAAATGGGCCTTTTTCTTTCATGTATATGGTTAGTGATTCTCAACATTAGCCATTCGTTAGAATTGCTTTGTGACCAGGACATCAACATTGTTTTAAAAGTTCCCCAGAGGATGATGGTACCATCCAGCACTGAGCTTCACTCATCTGTAGGCTCTTGACCTGTAGTATTAATACTAGTCCACATTTTTAAACATTTACTGTGAGTTTTACCAATTTATTTTCATGGTTATAAGGGCAGTCATTACATTATTATTATTATTATTGCAACTTCTTACAACTATGATTTATGCTTCACTCAAGGTCAAGATGATGTCTTATCATTTGATAGGTAAGCTCACAGAAATACATCAGTCACAAGGCAGATTCATGATCATGTGCATTCTTATCCCAAAACTGCACGCGTAGTAGACACACTGACTGGTGTACTGCCATGAAAGCTTTATAGCTTACAGTCTGCAGAATTCTTAAGTGTGAATGTTATTGGTAACAAAATTTTCATAATTAAACTGAGGCATTGGTATGTATATTTTTAAAAATAGTAAACCTTTCCAGAACGAGAGCTTACTTCATAAATCAGAGCTGGGGGAACAAAACAAATTTGGAATTGGGAAAGTAGTGAAGATTTAGATATGAATATAATTCCAGCAGATAACCTGAAAACTATAAATTGTTTGGCATTTATCGGGAACTGTCAGGTAGATCAAACTGTAAATGTAAAAACTTAGTTTAAAAAGCTCAAAATATAGTGTAGGCAAAATACATTGAAGACTTTTAATGTATTAGTGTATTTCACTGTATTACTAAAAGCGGTTTTCTTATTATAAATAAATATTGTCTTGCCCTAGAGACATTTGGCTTTGTATATTTGTGTTCTAATGCACTACAACCTCTAAGTGAGATAGAAGGAGACCAGGTGTAATCATAGACCTAAGATCTTAGGTATTTTCAACCCAAATCTTTATCAAATGTAGAAATGTCTTTCATAGCCTTTCTGAAAAGTGGTCTACCAACCTATGAAGAGAAGAGAAGAGGAAGAAGAGCTCCAAATATAAAACCCTGCTGG
>NW_012154951.1:563377-564568 GCF_000956105.1 Propithecus coquereli | reverse complement strand
TTTCCCAACCTGCTAACCCATGGCAACCACTAATGTTCTTCTTCCTGTCTTCATCATTTTTGCCTTTTCTAGAATGGCATATGGTTGGAGTCATAGAGTATATGGGCTTTTCAGATTCGCTTCTTTTACTTAGTAATATGCACTCAAGTTTCCTCATTATCAAGCAATGTCTTTTCATGGCTTAACAGCTCATTTCTTTTTCATGCTGAAAATATTCCATTGTCTGACTGTACCTCAGATTAATTATCCATTCACCTACAGAAAGACATACTGGCTGCTTCCTCTTTTAGGCAGTTATAAAATAAAACTATAAACATCCATGTGCAAGTTTTTTGATGGACATATGTTTTCAAATTTCTAGATCATATGTTAAGAGTGTATTTAGTTTGGTAAGAAACTGCCAAACTGTCTTCCAAAGTGACTGTATCATTTTTCATCCCCACCAGCAATGAATAAGAGTTGTGTTGTTTCACTCCCTTGCCAGCATTTGGCGCTGTCAGTGTTTTGGATTTTGGCTATTCTAATTGCTGTGTAGTGGTATCTCATTTGGTTTTAATTTCCAATTCCTTAAGGACATATGATGTTGAACAACTTTTCATATGCTTACTTGCACTTCATCATCTTTCAATTTTTACCTCTAAACTTTTGTGGAGATTATATTTTGTGGTACAGTACATGTTTGCTTTTGTCGTCCTGAAGTCTGCTTGTTCTTCTGTGATGGTAGTCTAATAACTTCTTTGGGGGAACCATCTCCTGTCAACTCTCAGACTCTGAGTTTCAGACAGAGTTAATTCAGGTCCTTCCCTTATTCCAGTGAGCAAAAACTGAGTTTTCTGGTCACAATGATTGTTTCAAGGACAGGCACCTGACTCTTGGAGCCAATGACATCCAATGAAACTTACATTGATGTTCTCAGGAAAACAATGGATTTTCTTTCCTCCTGAACTTGAAAATGGGAGAACATAAGGTTAGAGTTACCTTCAGTCAACTTTTGACCAAGAGGTGAGAGAAAAATATATTTGAAATTCATTTATTTCAGCTGTGGCATTCTGATATCTTTATTGAGTGATTTATGTTACTTAGGATCTCAGAACTGCCTTGATTCCTTTTGTTTACAAGCATGGTCTTCCCATCAAGCTATTACACTTTATAAAATCTATTCAATTAATTTCTTTTCTGTTTAAGGTATCT
>NW_012154951.1:550477-551617 GCF_000956105.1 Propithecus coquereli | reverse complement strand
ATTTGATATAGTAACTGTCTGCCACCCATAGCATGGAAGACACACGTGGTCAATAAATGTGGTGACTGGGAGGGAAGTATTTAGAGAAGGGTGCAGGTTTCCTTAAAGTTTTAGAGATAAACAATAAATTATTTTGATTTCATTGGTAAAGCCTGATAATTATCTACGTAAAATTTATTTTATGTCTGGTTTTCATATCTTGAAAGAAAAATAATGTTGACAGTTATTTTGTTTCATTGTATTTTTTATGAGGAAAATAACTCTTAGCTAAGATATGATATATGTCTTGAAATATTTAATGGCTGTGATATGGAATAGTTATTTGACTTGCACAATTTGACTTTAAAAGGGAAAACTAAAATCAGTAGATAGAAGCAACAGGAAGCTAGATTTCAATACAGCACAAAAAAGAACATTTTAATATTCAAACATACAAAAATGGAATGCAGCTAATTCATGAAGTAAGTTCTTCAGACTTGGATGTGCTCAAATATTGGTTTTGTAAACATGTAATTGGGTTCCATGAATACTCTGGGCAAGGTGTGTGTTAACTATTTGCTGAGATTCCCTCCCACCCTGACACTTAATGTTTCTGTACACTTTCTCCAACTAATGAGGGCTGCAGATCCCGTTTCTCATTGCCGTGAGTGTGCCAGACACAATGGTATTCTTGGTTATTCCTATTCTAGTTAATCCTGGCCCTGGAGCAACATCAGCGTAGCGTTGTCTTAGTGCAGGTTGTCTGTAATCATTTAGAAAATTGTCCGGCATAGAATAAGCATTCAATACCTGTTGGCCATTGTTACTGTTGTGGGGTTTTGTTGTTATTATTTATGGGGAAGATAATACTTTCCAAGTTACAACGTTCCATTTACTCAGCTGAATCTGCTAACACATCCAAGAATAAGACAGTTTCATCTCTCTATCCTCAAAGTTAACACTTGAATGCAGGAATGAAATGGAATAATGCAAAGAAAGAGTAGTTGGTGTTAAAAAGTACACTTTATGGTTTATATAATGTTTTCATAACACCCACCTCATTTATGATTTTGCCAGCAGCTCAATGAGATAGGCCCAGAATTACCATTCCATTTTTTTTTATTTCAGCATATTATGGGGGTACAGATATTTAGGTTACGT
>NW_012154951.1:543609-544144 GCF_000956105.1 Propithecus coquereli | reverse complement strand
TGATATCTCATTGTGGTTTTGATTTGCATTTCCCTGATAATTAGAGATGTTAAGCATTTTTTCATATGTTTTGATGTGAGAAAACTGAGGGTCAAAGTGTTTGGGTGGCATCCACAAAGTCTCTCAATAGTGCAGGGTTTTAAGTCCCTCTGGTCTCACATGATAAATTCAGGACTTATTCTAAAATTTAACAGGCTATATAGTATGTGGCTGAACAACTATGGGGTGTCATCTTCAGTTGGAATAAATGCCTAATCCCTCAAAGAAGATGAAAAGTAGCCCTCGGTGGGTAATAACTTCAACATTTTAAGAATAAAGATAGTTTTGTTGATAAGCGAACACCATTTGACTCTTGGCTAGTGAGAATAAGACTACAGCTTTTCCTTTTTGGTGTAAATAATGATGCTAAACATATTTATGGGAAAGACTAGTTTAAAATCAATGTACAGAAATCAGTAGCATTTCTATATGCCAACAACAGTCAAACTGAGAACCAAATCAAAGACTCAATACCTTCATAATAGCAACAAAGAAA
>NW_012154951.1:540342-541524 GCF_000956105.1 Propithecus coquereli | reverse complement strand
TTAAGAAAGAATACAAAGGCTATTTTAATATCAGGAGAATCTTATTTTTATAAATGGACTTAGAAGCAAAATATACTTTCCTCTTCAATCATCAACAAATTTTGCCAGTTAATGCTTTAGGATCTGTCTTACCAGTCTTTTTGCTCCTTCTCTTAGTTATTGTCAAGAGTCTTCAATAAGCTGATTAGTCTCAAAGGGGTGATCTTAAATCTTGAAGCTTTTCGTTTTGGAGTTGTTTAATTCTGTCCCTGTCACACATTCTTTTGATTTTTTTCACATCTTCATATCTGTTCTGCAATCTCACTGCTGCTTTCTGTACTCCTAATCTCCTTCCTCTTCACACCTGCCCAAAGTGAGACACTGGGGGAGACAATAGCATGGAAGGTTTATGTGTTTGGATTCTGGAACTCCAACTTCACCTCTTTCATTCATCAGTCAACACCTATTTTCTGAACACCTACATGAGCCAGACACTGATATATACAGATCAATAAAATTCACGACCTCTCTTCTAATGAAAATGCAATTTAAAAGTAAATAAAGGTTTATGTAAATAATTATGCTATTAAGTATTTGTGATTGGAAATGTGCTATAAATGAAAACTACACAATGCTACTAGAGTAAGTCAAGTTCTTCATTTCCCCATCTTGGGCCCATCATTTATATAATGGAGGCATCGGTACTTAACTCATTGTTGAGATAATGAAATGACACAGTGTGGCTTAATGCTTAGTACAATATCAAACAAGTGCGTTACCATTAACCAGTTCTATTATTAGTCATAAAAACCAGTTTCTCTTCTTCACAGAAAGGCTGGGGACTCTCTTTTTAGGTAAACTTTAATTTCAGCAATGAGTATTCATTGGTAATTATTCAACTCAATCCTAATCATGATCCGTTGCAGTCTTTCAAGCTTGCTGTCATCACCGTATTACTTCACAATGTGTCTCCATTCCATTATCTCAAAGTTTTGTTTTCTCTCCAACACCCTCATTTCATGAAAATGATAATCAATAAAGTAAGCTTCTCGGAAGTTCTTCTCTTTTCTAATTTCTGGCATAATGGACTTTATACATTAATACTTTTATTATATATTCAAGCGTAATTGTTTTTGTGGGAAATGCTTCCTGTAATATATGTTTCCTGATAAGTTTTCAAATATATTTTTTCACTTTTCCTGA
>NW_012154951.1:539455-540292 GCF_000956105.1 Propithecus coquereli | reverse complement strand
TTATCAAAAAGTCCCAAAACAATAAATGTTGGCGTGGATATGGAGAGATAGGAACACTCATACACTGCTGGTGGGACTGCAAACTAGTGTAACCTCTTTTGAAAGTAATATGGAGATACTTCAAAGAGTTACAAGTAGAACTACCATTTGATCCAGCAATCCCATTACTGGGCATCTACCCAAAAGAACAAAAGACATTCTCTAAAAAAGACATCTGCACTGGACTGTTTATAGCAGCACAATTCATAATTGCAAAGATGTGGAAACAACCCAAGTGCCCATGAATACATGAGTGGATTAATAAAATTTGGTATATGTATACCAGGGAGTTCTACTCAGCCACAAAAAACAATGGAGATCTAGCACCTCTTGTATTTTCTTGGGTAGAGCTGGAGCCCATTCTTCTAAGTGAAGTATCCCAAGAATGGAAAAACAAGCACTATATGTACTTACCATCAAATTGGTATTAACTGTCTTAACTGACCAATACATAAGTGCACACATAGTAGTAACATTCATGGGTATTGGGCAGGTTGGGGGTGGTGGACAGGAGGGGTTGGGTATATTCACACCTAGTGGGTGCAGTGCACACCGTTTGGGGGATGGACAAGCTTGAAGGACTGATTCAGGTGGGGCAAAGGCAATATATGTAACCTAAACATTTGTACCCCCATAATATGCTGAAAAAAAAAGACAGTGTGGCGTTTGCAAAATAAAATTTGTGTGTGTGCACAAACAAAACAAAATAAACTCTAGAAATAAACCTAAAAAAATAAAATAATGAGGCCGAGGACTTGATAGCTTATTTCAATTAAAAAAAAATAGCCTGAGTTCTAA
>NW_012154951.1:536219-537805 GCF_000956105.1 Propithecus coquereli | reverse complement strand
TGGACTAAGATAAGAAAACCCCACATATTCAATTCATTCAGTGAAGCCCAGTGAGTAGGATCTGGGGACTCGAAGTAAAAGTACTTGGATCAGGCCAGCTATCTACTGACTCAGAAAGTGGGCACACAACATAAGCTCTCTGAGTGTCAGTTTCCTCACAGAGAGAATGGAGATGAGGGTAGAACCCACCTCATAGTATTGCTAGCGAAATACCTACCTTTGCCAACTTCTAGGTTAAGTGTAAGTATTCACTGTGTTAAGCTTTCTGTTCAACTGTTATTTTGGCCTTGGGCCACTTGCCTTCTATAGCCTGGTTTGTTTTCTTCCAAAAAATAAAATACAATAAAACTCAGTCATTCATAAGAAATGGTCAGGCTTGCTTGGAGAAGGATATATATCTTGCTCCTCTACAAAAGTTCAAGCCTTTTCAGTTCATTACTTCTTCTTTCCTTCAAATTCACACTACTTTCTTTCATCACTGTCAATATTTGTGTGTGTGTGTCTGTGTATGTGTGTCTGTGTGTATTTTCCTTCCAATTTTTTATTTCAGCAATAAAATGCAGTGGAAAGAAATCACACTTTGATGGCTGACAGACCTAGAATTGAATCTAGGATTTATCCCTCACCTGTGATGCGGCCTTGAGCAAGTCAGTCTCTGGGTCTGAGCCTTGCTTTCTCTAAATGGGCGATAATGCCTGCCAATTGGTTATTTTTAGGATTAGCAATAATGGTAGGTGATCAATAAATGGTATTTATTATTAACTTGGCCAATTTACTGTCTGAACTATCCAAATTGTCACTTGATATTATCATGCCTCGTCATTCCAATAAAATATCTTAGTGTGTGTATATTGGTTTCGATTTAGATTTAGGTTTTTTTAAAAGAAGATTACATTATGGTATGTAAATTATTCCTGACTGGAATAATTTAGGTAAATGTGTGCTATAATTCAAGTTGACATGAGTAGCCCTTTATGAATTAAAGAAAATTAAAACCCGATTACATCTTTCAGAATTAATTTTATTTTCAAAGGGAAAGCAAAGCTTTTAGGCTTTGCCTAAAAAGCTTTGTAAGATCTATGCCTAAAAATGTAAGCTCCCTAAGAGAAAAAAATACACTCATTAAACTTATTCTCACTAAGGTATAAGTGATAGTGGGAAAAAGAACTCAACTGCTCATGTAAAGAGAGGCTGCCTCAAAGGTGTGGGCTGTGCAGATTGCTCAGCACTAAACTTTCGTTTACTTGTTAATATCATTCAGTATAAGTTCATTGAGTGCCAGACATTATACCAATTTATGAGGATGAGTGAGACATGTTTTATGTTTGTAAATTACGCATGCAAGAAAAGAATAGAAATTTAACCCAGAAAAATAATCTCATACTGAAATATTTACATGGAGTCCTTGTTCTATAAACTAGTTTTGACTCTCACTGTGTATACGAAACTCTTCCATGTGTCACTGTAGCACAATCTTCATTTCTCTCGAGTTCATCAAGTCAAATCATCTACACATTTGGTTTCTTCTTCATTTCTTCCTTACTTGGATCTCAGAAGAAATGCATAAAATAAGCACTTATAATGGG
>NW_012154951.1:535367-536169 GCF_000956105.1 Propithecus coquereli | reverse complement strand
ATGCTTTTCCATGGCCGTTCCTCTATCACTTTAAAGTCAGTAAGTCTGAATTTACTTATTAGATAACTTCCAATACAGCACCATAGAACTCCCTATTTGTGCTGGCATTCAGTGGTATCTTTATTTGCCAAGCACTCAACTTAGAACAATATATTCTATCTGCCAATTCCTTTTCTTCATATACCCGATATTATCAGAGTTGGAAGGTGCCTTTGAGAATATGCTAGTTCAATCTGCTGCAAATTTGGGAATCTCTTTTAGAATGTTCCTGGTAGGTGTTACAATAATTTACTTTAATTGCCCACTTGCAGGTATTAAGGGATAATTTTTTAAGGTAAAATCAGAACTCTCATACAAATATAAAACAAATGCATATCTCAAAGATATTATTTAACACTATAATTAATGAAGGAATCAATAAGATATTGCAATTGGTTCAAAGAGACATTCAAGGAACCACACACTAAGGTGTGTATAACTAGAATGCTCAAGAATTTACAAATATATGCAAAGGGAGTCACAGGACAATAATCAATTAGACATGACTAATTTGTATTTCCATGGACAAAGATGAATACATTATTTGTAGTTTCTATTTAAATAGTTATAAAATATCTCAAAGACAATAAAAGGTTGAGATACCCAAAAGGGTGTGCTAGATAGGATAGCCAGTGATTTTTTTTTTTTTTTTGGTCTATTTCAAAATCTTTTACAATTTTTCTTTATACAAGTGAGAAAAATCTCTATAAGTAGGCCATTTTCTTTTCTGACCTCATACTGGCATTAGGTTTTTCCTGGCACA
>NW_012154951.1:525263-526272 GCF_000956105.1 Propithecus coquereli | reverse complement strand
CTGGTATCATATAATTCACCTAGCTCCTAGAACTTGTTTATGACTTATCTTACCCCTAATAGCTACCACTTACTGAATGCCTTTTATAAGTCAGGTCCTGGAATGTGTTTCTCATATATATATATATGTGTGTGTGTGTGTGTGTGTGTGTGTGTGTGTGTGTGTGTGTGCACACATGTGTGTGTGTATGTAGCATTATTTAGCACCAATTCTACCCTATAAAGTAGATATTGTTATCCTAATTTTACCCATGAAGATCTTGAGGCACAGAAAACCTATGTAATTTCCCTAAGTCACAAAGCTAGAAAAGAGTTGACATTTGAACTCAGACCGTTTAACTTTGGATTTATCGGGTTCTAAAATATTTCATTTTTAATTCTGCTGTACAGTATTATAACATGCTTGCAAATTGTTTACAATGCTTAATTCGTAGACTCCGTTTTTAAATATGGATAGGCATTAAAATTCATTTTTGGTTTTATCGAGGGCAGTTTTTCTTCAAAGGAGAATATTTTCAAAGGCAAAAAGAAAACACCACAGTGTGAACATAAATCTGATTTTGCATTTGAATTCTCTCTTACCAGTTAGAATTAGGGCAGTTGCAGATTTTTAGTTAAGAAACTGATTTAAGAGCATTCCCAGTATTCTGGGTAATCCTCAAAGTTACTCTGTTTCTCTGAAATTGCAGAGAAAGAAACTGAGGATCTTTGAAACTAAAAAAGCCGTGATCTGGGGATGCGTGCACACATTAATTTTTAACATATTTGATCCTCTTTTTTCTCATTCTTCCCCAAAGATTACTCTCATCATGCTTGAGTGACTATCTAAATGTAAAAAGGAGACTTCTCCGTTATCTCAGGGGGCTTATATTTTTATACCAGATGTTCTGTTTGCATGCTTTGTATAAAACGTTCATGGTTTATTTATAAATTGGATGCATGGATTTGTGTTGGAAATGTCTTTTTTTGAAAAGGCACCTCTGTAGAGACATCTTTTTATTCAATAAATG
>NW_012154951.1:520037-523288 GCF_000956105.1 Propithecus coquereli | reverse complement strand
GCAATGTTTATTAGTTTACCATTTAAAAAATAATTTGTAGCTAATATCAAGCAATCCTATCAAGGGATTCTTCATTTCGTAGGAGACATTTTTTTAAAAAAAAATCTTAAACAAAACTTTCTTGTACAAAGAAGGCTAGTTTTTGAACAAGACAGATCCAGAGTTAAATGTAGTTTCTGTCACCTATTAGCATTGTAACCTTGGACAAGGTGTTTAAAGTTTCCTAGTAGAAGTGTGTTTATGTGCAGTATAGAGTAGTGATACTTAAATTTGGTACTGTAGATATTATGGGAGATAAATCAGGCCTAACAGAGTCCCTGGCTCAAGGTCATGTCTCGATAAAGATTAATTCCCCATTCTTTCCAAACATGTGAACTCGTATATTGAGAACTCCTATACTTTTTATGTTTTCTAGATAAAATTCATGGTACATACATATTGCCAATAAAATTCAGTGGTGTATAGATATTGCTCCTTTACTACACAAACAAAGATTTTTATTACAACATACATTTGGGCACTTATTACTATAATTGGAAGGGACACATTTAGTTGAAGTTAAGGTCCATTGATAATTCTTATAACACATGATGGATCTCAATTTATCTGAGTTCTTCTATTAAAAACTGAGGTTTATTAGATAGTGTCCAGGTTGGCTAAAAAATTGTTTTTCAGAAGTAATTTTTACTGTGTTATATATTCTTGTTCTGCTACATGAGTCAGGATAGATGGAAACATTTCATTAAATTAAGTTTTTATCTCTATGCTGAAAGGTAGTTTATAGAGAATAATAACTAGAATGTCATTGTATTCAACATGTATTGAATTATCCATCGACTCTGAGAATACACAGAGTATCAATAGTTTGTCCTCAACATAGTACAATGGTTTTCAGCAATGAAAACTAAGATGTTTGAGGGTAGTTGATCCTAGTGGGTGAATGCATCCAGAATTCTAAATGTGGGGTTATGATGAAAAATATTCTATGGGAGTAAACAAATGCATGATTGGAGACACAGAATGCAATCGAAACAGAAATTAATAGGTTGCATGACAAGCAGTTTACAAATAAAATATAAATAAATAAGATGAAATAAATATTTAATACGGCACATGGGATTCTGATTAGCAGCAAGACATGCAAAGGATGCAAATAATATTCTTAATATATTCTTCTGGGATGAAAGAAATTTAATGTATCAACTTTCCTCCGCAGTACTTTTCATTCTTTTGGATTAACTTGGCGGTTCATCTTGTACTTGTGTTATGTTGAGACAGCACTGTGGCTTTAAGTGTGTTTTTCTGCATCATCAGGAAACACAAAATACCGTGCTCTGCCTTAGTGCTGACGTGACCTTGGCTTATGGAAGCCTATGGAAGACGTCATAAGCAGCAAAGCAGAGCAGTGAGTTTTTATCCTTCTTGGGTTTTCACTTTATAAAAAATGTTTTATATGAAAAAGCCTTAAATCAGTTGATCCCTTAGAATCTCAGATGTAGGACTAAGTTGGAGATGAAAAAAAACACTAAAAATTCAGAATTCTATGAGCAGAAACAAATGTTGTTGAGTAGTAGCAATTAATCATTGACTCATTCTGCTGTTTTATAAGTATTTGTCAAGCACCTGCAACATGCAAAACAGCAGGGTTCTAAAGTCAGTGTGCAAGACAAACATTCTTCAAGAAGGTGCAATATTACAGACAGGGACTACCTCCGAATTGTGCAGCATGGGGTGTGTCACCTTCACCCTCAGAAAAGGTCACTGTTTCCTTGACAGGGTGAAGTCCTTGTCTTGCCCTCAGGAGCCAAGAGATAGAAGAAACACACATGGTTAAAGACTAGAATTATACTCACCACTAGATGATACTCACAGTCTGTGAAGTCCCAGGGTTTAGATGACATGAATGAGCAGAAGGGTCACTTCACTCTCAGGCTCAGTCTTTGTCATTTATCTATTGAGTAGAATGGTGGGTTAAGGAATTGCTATATTTAAATTCTTTTACACTCTCTTATTTTCTGTCTCTCTTACTTTCTGTCTCTTTCTCCCTTTTTCTTCTCCCTTATTCACTCTCATGCTGTCATATACATATAGAAAGCAAATATTTCCTTGTTTGTTTACCTGAGCATGGAAAGACTGGGCTTTAGAAGCAGACAAGACTTTGGGTACAACTCAGGAGGAATTCATATTTAGCTGGCATGAACTTTAAGAATCTACACATTAGCAGGTATGAACAAATAGCTTAACTTTTCTTGCCTCTAGAATGTGGATAACAATATTAAAGTTGCATTTTCTAAAAGAATTCTTAAGGATATACATAACTTTAGTTGAGTGGCTGATGTTGAATGGGCACTAGTAAATGGTGTAGTAGAGCATATAGCTCATGCTGACAGAAGCAGGTGTAAGCGAAAGAGAAAATACCAAATGATAATACCAAGAGTGATGAATTCTTCCATGGGTGGTGTCTTCTGAACAGAGTTTTCTAACATGGGAAGGAACTAACTAGGTGGTCAAGGCAAAGAATAGCAGCTGCAACAGAACAAACAGTGTGTGCAAAGGCACAGAGGCACCAAAAACTATAGCACATTCATGGAATTGCAATTCTGACTAAAAAAGAAAGTCCTAAAATTGCTTAAGGTGCTCAGAATTATTTTATATGCTGCCCAAACCTTCAGAAGAGTTACACAGGTCCAGATCATGAAGGGTCTTGCAATCTTCACATTCTTAAGAAATTGACAGAGAGAGAGAGAGATTACTGTTGCTGTCCTGTTATAGTCAAGGGTTTTCCAGCCAGGACAAACTTCTTGACCTGAAGTCCCAGTGTAGCATCCACCATAGCACATTTAAGGCACAAGTAAACTCCTTTTAGCTAAAGACATTTGTTAGCATTTAATACTGGTTATGACTGGAAGGCTAAATAGATATTATTTTATGGAATAGTAATTATTAGACTAAAGAAAAAATAGGTAAAACCATGGAGGGTATGATGCTGATTATTTAATAAAGTTAACCATAAACTAATAATTTAGATAAAGAGTATGCTCAATAAATAATAAATAATATTACTATTATGAAAATTATTACATGATAATGAAGCAATCTTAAAATAAAAATACATTACGATTGTATTTTAATTAACCTAATTAAGTCTACAGTAGTTAAAACATTAAGTGTTTCCAGAGGGTATAATCCCTGTACAAATTAGCATATTCATATAAGATAAATATAATCATAACACTTCAAATCATAACACT
>NW_012154951.1:518530-519987 GCF_000956105.1 Propithecus coquereli | reverse complement strand
TCATGACTTATCATTAGATTGATTTCATGTCCCATTGATGGATCATGACCTGGAGTTTGAAAAACACCCTGTGCAAATAGCGGGTATTTGTAAGAGGTTAATAAACAAGACAATGACATGATCACTTAAGTCTGACCAATTGTTTAGGATGAACAGACTGAAGGAGGCAGCTCTCCAAGTGAGAGATGATGAGGGACTGAGCTAAGGTGTGATAATATAAACAGTAATGATAGTCAAAATTTACTGAACAATTTCTTTGAGAATGCTCTGTACAAAACTTTGCTTTGAGTATAGTCTATCATTTAAGCCCGTTAACAGCCATGCACGTGTAATAGGTACTATTTGTTATCCTCATTTTACAGATGAAGAAGCTGAGACTTTGAAAGTAGTTTTCCCAAGTGTCACATAACTTGTAACTGGCAAAGTCAGATTTTGAACCCAGATTAATGTGGCTTTAGCTCAAACTTTCATCCATTAGATTCCTGCTCTCTTTACCTCCTCAAAAATATTGTCTTTTATTGTGAAAAGATCAATAAATTTTGACATAGATCAATAGCTTGCATCCAAAGAAATATATATGTAGTCTCTCCAGTTTTTTGGGCAGAGAGGGCCATGGAATTTTCCTAACAAGAAAGATATTTTGAATGTCGAACTGTAAATTTCTCAAGTTGTCAATTCCCTTGAAAATAACAGACCTCCTGCAGTTCTGTTATTATGCCATTTCTCTACCAAGGTGCTTGTGTTCATTTTGTTTAGAAATATAATGGTATTTCACTTAAACATTTCAGAAACAGATACTATTTTCTTTGGAAGTCTACACTTAACTGTCATTGTGCAGGGTAGCCGAGTAAAATGCAGAAGATAAAATGAATCGAATGTGCTATACAGTTTATAAATTTAGTTCAAGTTGAGTGTCAGTTCTCGTGGATAAACTCTCAGCACGCTCGTTGAATTGGGTCATTTGTTCTCTGAATGGGCTGATATATCCTTAGGAAAGCAGAAATGTTACCCACCTGTCTTTTCTCTTTCATTATTCACTGTGATGCTCAGGAAAGGAAATCCAGTTTCTGCATACCATTTAATTGATGGTTCTTCCTGACACTGTATAAGGTACTTGTTGACAAAATGTCTAGATGACTTTCTAGAGGAGAGGGAAAGAAGCTGGGGGTTCACCATCTTTGATGTAATGGTATTTCTTAAATGTGTTCATGGCAATTGTAAAATAAGGAACTTGGGAGAATACTGAGAATGATCACTTTTTTAAACATTTGTTTACTTTGCATGAAACATTTTACATATTAATAATTACATAAAGGAGAGTATCTATTCCATGCCACTATAGGATAAATGTAGTTTTGATACAGCAATGTTTATTAGTTTACCATTTAAAAAATAATTTGTAGCTAATATCAAGCAATCCTATCAAGGGATTCTTCATTTCGTAGGAGACATTTTTT
>NW_012154951.1:514195-515509 GCF_000956105.1 Propithecus coquereli | reverse complement strand
CTAAATTAAATAGATAACTTGGAAGTCTTCTAAACATTTTAAATTTTGATAAATTATTAATCAGGGACTTATACCTCACCACTGAAATATATTTCTGGAAACAGATTTGGGCAGCATATCAAATAATTCTGACCGCATTAAGCAATTTTAGGGCTTTCATTTTTAGTCAGTATCCAAGCCAGCTGTAATGCTTCTACTTTGGCAACCAAAATTTTCAAAGAATTTAGATTCTTTTTCAGTAACAGGATATTTATAACCTAACACAATAGGTCAACTCCTATGAGCTACAAACTCAAAAATATCAGGTGTACAACCAAACAGAAGTTTATTTTCTTATTCATTTGTGGGCCAAAAGAAGTATGCACAATTGAATAACTCTCCTCCAAGTGGAGGTTTGGAGGCCCAGGCTCCTCCCATCTGTGACTCTACGACCTTCAATAAGAGATTTTCCAGATCATTTTAGGACTTGTCTGCATTGGAAGATGACAGGCAGGAAATTTTTGTGAGCATGTCGAAAGCTGTCATTTAATTATTAATATTTAGTCTTTTAAAATCATATAATTTTTATTCTTTTTATACTATCAATATATCTGCCTATTCCATAATTAACTACTGAAACGAATTTGACTTCTTATAAGCTGTGGCATGAGGATTGCGATATAAAATGTGCTTTAAATATTTGATGATGAGCACCAGTATAGTACAATAAATTTAGAGATGGTTTTAATGTAGTCCCTTGTGGTGATGACAAATTGTGTGCATAACAGAAAACTTAACTTAGACCTGAATAAGTATGAAGTAAGCTACATAAAAAGAAAAGAATGATAAAAAAAAAATAAGGAGGAAGAGGGAAAGAGGAAAGGGAAGGAGAAAGTAGAGAAGAGGAAAAAGAAGAAGACAACTATGATGAGGAAGAAGTAGTAGCAGCAACAGCAGCAGCAGCAAGGTATTGGACAATATTCTCTTCCGATAGCCAGATTACTCCTTGGATATAAGAAACAATAGGGTGAAATATTTTCCTTCTTAGGTTTTTGAAAATCCAACCCCTAATGTAGGAACTACTGACCTTAATTCAAAACAAAATAAGTGATTTGTCCTAAACTTTCCTATTTCAAAACCTCCAAATCATCTTGAACTCTTTTTTTTTTTTTTATTTTAACATGTTATGGGGATACAGATGATTAGGTTATGTATGATGCCCTTACCCTCCCTCACCCCCAAGTCCGAGCTTCAAGTGTGTCTATTCCCCCGGAGGTGCACATCGCACTCATTTTTTGTGCATATGCCCATCCCCTCCTCCCCCCTCCCCTCCGC
>NW_012154951.1:497024-512925 GCF_000956105.1 Propithecus coquereli | reverse complement strand
ATGTTGATTCTACCAATCCACGAGCATGGTATGGCTTTCCACCTGTTTATGTCTTCTGCTATTTCCTAGGTTGCGCACTATCTCTACTTATATTCAACATAGTACTGGAAGTCCTGGCCACAGCAATCAGGCAAGAGAGTGGAATTAAAGGCATACGAGTGGGAACAGAAGAGATCAAACTCTCATTATTTGCTGATGATATGATACTATATCTAGAGGACCCCAAGGATTCAACCAAGAGGCTACTGGAACTGATAAATGAATTCAGTAAATTTTCAGGATACAAAATCAATACACACAAATCAGAGGCTTTCATATACACCAATAGCAGTCATACCGAGAACCAAATCAAAGATTTAATCCCCTTCACAATAGCAACAAAGAAAATAAAGTACCTAGGAATATTTTTAACTAGGGAGGTAAAAGACCTCTACAGGGAGAACTATGAGACACTGAGGAAGGAAACAGCAGAAGACATAAACAGGTGGAAAATCATCTTGAACTCTTAATTCAAGTGTTTTGCCCCTAGCCTCCTGTGTACTTATCACTACCCATTTTAAGTGACTCTTAGTTTAAGCCCCATGGCTGCCAAACCGTCACCTCCATGACTCACCTCTCTGCAGTCAGCTTGAGGACAAACCAGCTCCTCTACCTCAAGTGCCAGGCTAAGTATGCACGTTAACTGGTTATGCAGTAATATGCACATTATTCTAGAAAACATGTAGGCAGACTTTTAAAACCAGTCATATTTAATGACATACATACATTATATCGTTCCATTAGTTCATGGATATTGTTGCTTAAAGCAAAGTCATGTAAGAGTGAATTGGTATAAAATACATTTGAAGAAAGTTGTTAGGTTAATAATAGTAGAGATAATTCTCAGATTATCAGAAATTATAAAAATTAAAGGCAGAAATATTGGAAGTGCTGAAATTAGTCAAACATGGAAAGAAGAGAGTAGTAGAGACTAGATATAAGGTTTTATTCTGTTTTAAAGACACTTTATTCCGATTCCACTCTGAAATCTAGTTTTATTTTCTGATAGTCTTGGTTTATTTTATTCGGCTCTTCGAGTACACGTTCTGCCCTGTACTCTCGGTGTGCGTATTCACATTCAACCACTAAGGATTACAGTCTCCTTCAAATTCCATCCCTTCTTTATTTTTTTAACTTTTACTACGATTATAGAGTGTTATTTTATTTACAGTTCCACTTAAATGAAAGGCTACAAACATCTCCTAAAAGTATCTAAGGACTCTGTTTCCTCAAAAGAGGAGAAACTGTTTACAAATAACCTTGAATCATTGACAAAACTGGCCATATGTAAGGGCCACAAAAAATATCAATATATTATTTAAATATATAAATATAGACAACATTCTTTGATCTCTATACAATAAAGCTAGAAATTAAAAATAAAACTGGAAAGCAAAAAGTCAGTGCCACCTGGAGATTTAGAAATACTTTTTAAAGACATATAGGTCAAGACCTAAGTGCACATATAAGAATAACATTTATTGGGTGTTGGGCAGGTGGGGGCGAGGAGGAGGGAATGGATATATATATACATACATAATGAGTGTGATGCGCACCATCTGGGGGATGGACACGCTTGAAGCTCCGACTCGGGGCGGGGGGCAAGTGCAACATACGTAATCTAAACATCTGTACCCCCATAATATGCTGAAATAATAAAAACAGAAAATAAATATGGAAAAAAAAGACATATAGGTCAAAATGGAAATGAAATAACTATAAATTCCTTTTACATGATAATTTTCAAGACAACAAATATTATTTTTCCATTAAATCTAAGACATCAGTTGTAAGATGCATGGTTACTTTCTTTATGTTTATTAAGCAGAAAATTTCTGCCAATAAACTATAACTCAACTCTCTTGTATCCTTAGAATTTTTCTTCCATTATGCCATTAAATGCATTAGTAATGAAACACTACTTAGGAGAGTGCTCCACTACTATCTTCAGAATTTTGTTCCATGTCACTGACAACCATCTTGAAAGTTTTGATGGTAGGTCTTCTTGGAAAGTGTTCACAGAATATTTTGAATAAACAAAATGAAGTTATTTAAAGTTATTTGAACTAAACCTAGCTCTTTGGCACCAGTAATGCACATAACTCAAACAAAGTCCCAGTCTGTGCAGGTTCCAACATTAGCAGCTATGCTAGGACTGCAGCCTGGCTGATGATCCTTTGAAATTGATCAAAATGGAGCTTAGTGTACTAATAGATGCATATGATTTACCCTTAGATCTAGGCACCTCTTAGTTCTGAAAGGTGTCATAATTTGAAATGACCTAAAAAATTGTGTCCAGAATTGATGAAATATAGATTTAGAGTCTATGGGACACAGCCAAGGCATTGCTCACAGGAAAATTCATAGACTTAAATACTTTCATTAATGAAATGGGAAACATGAAATGAATTAAGCATCTAGGCTCAAACTGTTAGAAAAGAAACAAAATAAACCCTAAGGAAAGGAGAACAGAATTAATAAAGAGAAAACAAGAAATCAATGATTTAGAAATATGAAAAATGGTAGAATTAATGTAAATACAAACGATAATTCTTTAAGGGAAAGTAAATAAATACATAGCTAAACTGCTTAAGGGAGAATATGGAGGAGAGCGTGAAGACAGAAAATAAGACATGATAAGGAAGAAATCGACACCAATAAAGGAGAAATTAAGAGAAACTCAGTTTCCCTCAGTTGTAAAGTAGGGATAATAAACCCATGCTAATCCATGTCATTTTAGTGGATTAGAGTTTATAAATTTAAGCTTCTGGTACTGCATATGGCATATAGGAGGTACTCAGCACATGGCAATTGCTGTTGCTACTGGTGATACGAGGAGAGGTATTAGTATCACTACCACTGCTGCTGTTACTGCTGCTGCCAATACTACTGCTGCGAACACCATGACCTTTCCTACTGCTCACCACAACTGAATAGTGGGAATAATAATTGCTTGCCCAGAATGCTCCTGGAATAGCTGAGAAGGACACCTAAGTCAAGGAAGGTTTCCTGAAAAATGAAGACCAAACTGAACCTTGGAGTGCAACTAGGAAATGGAGAAAATACAATGACAGAACAGACTGCACAAAGGCAGGGAAAGATGAGAAATCTCAGTCCATGCATTTTTCAGTACCGTTGTTACATAAAATATGTATGGAGTGGGGTTAAAAGGACAATACAAAATTAAACAAATGCATCAATAAGGATGTATATATTAATACAATAAGACCCATTTTGACCAAATTGGGTACTTTTTGTGTCTTTTATTAGCTTAGCTATGTGATATTCTATATAAAATTTTAAAATGAGACATCCTGGGTTTGTGGTTTAAAAATCTTTTACCCTAGAGTTTGAATGCATTAAAGGATAAATGCAAGAGGCCATGGTAAATACTTCAAGCTGAACAAACTAAGTTTTTCCTGATGTGTCTTTTAAAAAGGACAAAAATAAGCAATGAATTTTGTTAAAATAGGAGATTCAAAATGGCCCTTTTACGTCACATAGCCAAAACACACATTTGCCAGAATTTTTGACAAGTAGCAGGATCATTTGGAAGTAGATGTATGGCCTTTAGGGTACAAGTATGTGCTTATAAGTGATCTGGCTATTTCAAATAGAATCTTCACAGTCAAGATGTGAAGTATGGTATTTTTTTATAGTAATTACTAACTTAGGCAGTTCTAGATTCAAATTCTATTTCTACATCTTATTTTCTAGGTCTATAGTATCCATCTATATCTAAAACATCTATATTTCAGGAAAGTTACTTTACATCTCTGAGACTCAATTTCTCCAATAAAGTAATACACCGTATGTATCCTATGAGTTTGATGACATAATGATGGGTTAATATAAGCAAAACAGTAAAGTACTTGATAGATATTATACACATTATAACAATTGCTAACCTTTTTCTAAATCATTTTGCATCTGTATGGACACTCCCCATTAAATCTTAAACATCCCAGAGTTTACAAGCTATAGATTTTCTTTCAGTGAAATCAAACCTCATGTACCCCTGGGCACCTTCCAACTCTGAGCAGTAAGTGCCCCTTCTGCAAGACACATGAGCTTTTATTTAACTCACCTGCTCAACTCCACCTCCCTCCTCCCACATTCTGCAGCGAAACTAATGGGTTTGCACTTCTGCTGATCAGCTCAGATTAACAACTGCATAATACCTTGGCAAGAAAATATTAGCACACCTGCTGCTTATTTATGTGAAGGTTTTCTCTGTTGCATTTAAGTGTGTAAGATAAAGAGCCAAACTATTAAGGCTTAGGAAACGGAGCAGCTACAGCCTATAAGTTTGCATGTCTGAGTTTAGCTGTCCTTTCTTCCTAACAGCTATGAGTGGGTCTGCATGGGCATGCAGGAACACCAGTATGTTGCACATATGTTAAAACAGCTGGGGCTGCTCTTGCCCAGATGTGGCCTCTGTGAACCTCTCTGTGTCCACTCCTGGCAGCCTCTCCTGTTTATGTTCTTTACATTACCACATTCTCATCACCATCGTTCAGCCTGTCATCTCAGAGGACTGTGACAAACCTAAAAGAGTGAGAAGAAGGAGAAGTAATACTCAGAGGGGATTATAAATGAGCTCAGCTAAGAACTTAGAGAGATGGCTCAAGCTGCCAGGTGGTACTTCAGTCTTAAGGTGACCTTTCTGCCTGGAATATTTTGAAAGAATGTGTGAGTCTGGATGGCTTTTCTCAGATGTAGAAGACTGATGCTTAAGAGAAAGGAATTTGGAGTCACACTTGGGTTAAAATCCAGATTCAACTACTTATAACCAACATGACCTTGACCAGAAAATTTATTCTCTCTGATCTTTAGTTTCTTCACATAAAAAATAGGGGTAATAATACCTACGCCAGAAGTAAAGTGCTCACTTCCTGCCACATAGTACTGGATAAACAATGTCATGGTAATGATGGTGACATTGACAATAATAATGACTATAATGACAAAATAGTAGTTTGACTATTAGGAAAAGTGAATCTATGCTATGAAGTCCTATGAATTAATGCTCCTAATGCACTGACATATTTCAGACCCATTTCCAAAACCACTTATGATTAACCATGATTTATTAATATTTAATAATATTTCCCACTGTTCCCTATTACACAGTTGATGCTCGCGTTAAATTAAACAGTCTACAAATAGCTCAAATAGCTGTTGTCTATTTTGTTCACCTTAATATCTCTAGCACCCACCCATTCCTGACACACATCAGGGAACTGACATTGTTGGCTAACCTGCCCCGCTACATTCCAGATGCTTTGCTTATGCTCAGGCTCTTTAGGAGACTTGAAATATCACCCTGCCCCAACCCTACATCTTTTCATCAAAACCTTTACATTTCTGCCTCTTTTACCTGTTGCCTTTTAGCTCTAACCATGCTTCCCCCCATGCCCCGCCGCCACACACATTACCCCTTTATCTATTCTTTACTGGGAAGCTGAGATGAAGGCTCCAAAAACTACGTTTCCCAGACATCACTACCAGCCAATTTTTGGGTGGATTTTGCCAGTAGGAAAAGCTGACAAAGAGGCAGGTTGGGAGGACTCTTTTCTGGCTCCCAGTTTGGGTCTCCTTCTCTGCTAGAGGCAGGCAGCTGTGGCTCCAGCCTCCAGCTTCTGTTGACATTTTCTACCTGGACTTCACTCCAGCTGAGGTCAGAAGAGTACTGGAGAGCTACCCCCAGTCCTTGCTCCACCCAGCTGTGCCACTGGGGAGGTCTGAGAAGACAGCCAGGCTCCCTCGGTGGTCCAGCACCTGCAAGACTACGGCTTCCCTCCCCTAAGACATCTTGGCACCAACTGCAGGGAGCTTCTCCTTTCGAATTCTCTGGTTCTCTTTCTTTTTTTTCCCTGCCAGCCTGGCATGGTAGCTGCTTCCTAAAACCGTTGACCTCTAGGTTAAATCAGCATTCCCATCATCTTTAGTCTTTAATCACCTGAGTAACCAATGCCATGGTTTCTGTTTTCCTGACTAGACTCTGATTGACAGAACATCTTTCAGGGCTCTTCTCAAATGCCACCACCTTTCCTGATCCCGCAATATATTCTTTCCCTTCTTTAACCCCGATAGTGCTTGTTTTTACATCATTTATTGAACTTCCTTTGTTATGCACAAAAACCCTTTCTCAGTCTTTGAAAAATGTATCCCAAGAATGTCAGGAATCCTCAAATTTATAATTCTTTCTACTACCCAGTTATTGAACTTCTGTACTTTCTTTTTAGTTCCTTCATTAACAATCATTGTAAGCAACTTTTGAAGAGGACTGTTTCCTCCTTAAGAAGCAAAGCTTTCCCCCCATTTTCTCTGAAGTGGCTTTACGTGGAAATATTCAGCAAAAGCTAAGCTTACTTACTAACCAAGTTGGTGAGGACATCAGTATCTTAGTGCATGCAGTTAAACAATGTCATCACAAATGTATAGATTCCACTAAAGTTTATCTTAGTGTGCTAAAGCTGCCATAACAAAGTATCACACATTGGGTATCTTAAACAATAGAAATTTATTGTCTCACAGTTTCAGAGGCTTAAAATCTGAAATCAAGGTGTCAGCAGGGTTGGTTCCTATGGAGGACTGTGAGAGTGAATCTATGTCATGGCTAGCTTCTGGGGGTTGCGGCAGTCCTTGGTATGCGTTGGCATGTAGAAGCATTGTCCAGATCTCTTCCTTCATCTCCACACAGCCTTGTCCCTGTGTATGTCTGTGTCCACATTTTCCCTTTTAAAAGGACGCCAGTCATATTGGATTAGGGGCCCACCCTACTCCAGTATGACCTCCTCTTAACTAATAATCACATTTGCAACATTATTTCCAAATAAGGTGACATTCTACAATACTGGAGATCAGAAGTCCAACATATCAATGGAGGGAGGGCATGATTTTATTCATAATAAATTACTTCAAAATGTCGTAACTGTGATTATTAAGTTTTTACAAGTCTACCATATTCTAATGTCATTTTAATTATATTTCTCCTCCCCCTAGAAACCTAAGTTTTAAAATAGTGCAATATTGTTTCACACTCATGACTCTTTCCCCAGGGCAACTCATTATGGGAGAATATTTGTTGAATTAAAAGCTGTAGAGCAGCACCTGCTATGGATAGATGTCACTTATTATCCAGTACGGTCTGACTCGGCTACTTCATAAACTTTTTGGGACTAGGAAGCATGTTTCTTCCCCAATGGTACCTAGAAAAATATAGGACTTTAATGCACTCATGACTTATCAGTCAAGTTTATATGATAGAACCTTACAATATTGTCATGACTGCAAAAGTAACTTCTGTCCTTATCAATTTTTCAGTTTATATTAGGCTATTTGGTGGAAATAAAATTATAGTTTTAAAATATATATATCTTCTATTCTATGGTCTTCCATACCTTTTATGTATTTTACTGTTCTTTGCTTTCCCTAGTTAAGCGTGTGGCTGGCTATACTACATATTAATTAGGGTTCATTGCCCATGTTAGAAAATCCAAATAATATTGGCCTATACATGTATACTAAGGATTTTTCTTTTGGTTTGGTTTATTTTACAAGTATTAGTGCTTATTTCCATTCTTGAGCTCTGACCTTTACAAATACATTCAAGAATTAAGAAAGAGGAATGGGGGCAAGGACAGAGCGCTTCCTTTCCACATAAGTCTAGTTCCCTTGTACAGAGGTTTTCAGATGTCATACCCAACGCCTGCCATGTAGATTTCACTGGCCACTCTTAGTTTCATGACAGAATGAATATATATGTATTGTATACACATATATAAAATATAATAAATATATACATGTATTTTTTATATTGGGCACCTTGCTAGTGCCCTTAATAAAATTATGGTTCTGTTCTCAGAAGCAAGAATAGTTACTGGTTAGGCAAATAGCTATCTCTGCCACAATAACATTGGAGATAGTTAATAATTATTTGTTGTTCATAAGTGAGTTTTGTTAATTTGACTCTTTTAAAATTATAATAGGGGATGCCAATTTCCTGTACTGATAGTCATCATGATATTAATGAGGTTCTTAGTGAGCTTGGCAGTTCTTTACTGATTTGCACAAATGTGACATTATGTAATATAGAGATATATTGGTGTTATCTTTTGCAGTTTATCTTCATGTCTTATATGTCTGTGGGGCTGCAATTGCAGGTTCCTTTACATTTCAGTAGCAACATCTGATTGTACCCCAACAACCAAGTCTGCCTATTTTCAAAAGGAATCTTTTGACCCCTTATTAGGTGTAAATCTATTAATCCATCAAAAATGGGGGCTTTAAGTCTTCTTACCCCCAAATATCTCTCATTGTTATGTCTTCTTTTCTACCCCTACTGTCTTGAAGAAGTATGTCCATCCTCTTTTGTGTAGAGACTGACACTGGTGTCCTAACTGGTCTTATTGCCTCTCCCCAGACCAACTCATCCTTCTCATTGCTGCCAACATCAAAAAAAAAAAAAAAAATACTTTACCTCTTCCAAGTCTCTTCACTGTGGCATAAGAGGCCTCTCACAGCCCAGATCTCAACTACATTTACTGTCTTATTTCTTTACTTGTCCCTATATATGACTGTTGCTCCAACAATTCCTGTCTTTGAGTTTCCCTAAAATTCTTTGCTTGCTCACAGCTATTATTTTCTCTATCTAGAGCATCCTTCCCCCTTTGTGCTGTCTGGTGGAGAAATTGCACCTGATGTCCAGAGCTAACTGAAATGTCACTTTTCTTTGAAACCTTCCTTGATTTGCTCAGGCAGAAATAATGATCAGTTTTCCACATGTTCTAATATCATTTTAATTTCTTTAGAGATATGTCTACGCCTCACTTTTCTGCGATGTTTTCAAGAATAAGAACTTTATTTCACTCAATGTTTATAGACTCTCTCCAGCACCCAACACAATGACTGACACATGGAGTACTCCACAAATGATTATTAAGTAACTATAAAACTGTAATAAATGTCACTGCTAATCAATTGCTTTAGGGAATGCTGTAGGAGATTGTACTACATGGATGTAAAATATGAATAGCCACATAACACAAATTCTTGCCATTTCAGTGCACCTATGTGCTAGGTTCTAGGCTAAACAGTTTATATATTCGTATTTGTCAAAGCCACAAACTACCCTATAGGATTTACTTTGAATGAATTGTGTCCTAAAATTTATATGTTGAAGCCCTAACTTCCAATGAGATGGCATTTAGAATGGGGCCTTTGGTAGGTAATTAGATTTGGATGCTAAATCATGAGGGTGAGGCTCCCATTATCAGATTAGTGCCTTCGTAAGGAAAGAAAGAGAGACCAGAGCTCACTCTTTCTCCACCATGTCAGGATACTGTGAGAAAGCCACTGTCTGCAAACCAGGAAGAGGACCCTTGCCAGGAATTGCATTGACTGGCACCTTGATCTTAGACTTCTCAACCTCCAGAACTATGAAAAATAAATGTCTGTTGTTTTTCCACCCAGTCCCCAGTCTATGGCGTTCTGTTATGGCTTCCCCAGCTGATTAAGACAGGGTTTTTATCTCCATCTTATGCAACTTTCTTCAAGTTGCACAACTAGAAAGGTGAATGGTATGGTTCGGATGGTTTTCCCCAAACCTTATGTTGAAATTTGATCCTCAGTGATAGACACAGAGCTTAATGGGAAGCTATTGGATCCTGGCTGCAGATCTCCCATGAATTGTTTGGTGTCTTCCTTGCAGTACCGAGTGAGCTCTCCCTCTGCTATTAATAGTTCCCTTGAGAGCTGGTTGTTGAAAACAGCCTGGCGCTTCCCTCCCTTCTTTCTCACATCCTCTCTTGACATGTGATTTCTGCACACTCTGACTACACTTCGCCTTCCACCATGGATAGAAGCAACGTGAAGCACAGGCTGGCACCATGCTTCCTGTACTGTCTACAGAACTGTGAACCAAACTAACCTCTCTTCTTTGTAAATTACCCAGCTTCAGGTATTTTTTTATAGTAACACTAAATGGACCAAGACTGGGAATTATGACTCTCCTCCATATTGTCTGGATTAAAGCTTATGCTCTCAAGGAATATATTCTGGTGCCTCATTTATAAAATCATGGTCATATGTGGTAATAAACAGGAAGATGAATGTAAAGGACAAATAGTGCACTTCCCAAACTTGTGATCCGGGGAGCCTGTGGAAGGGAGGGCAAATGTTAGTCCACCTCCAAGGTATGAATTACTTCCCACCTAAAGTAAATGATTAGTTCATTGAGGAGTAAGGTGTTGGGGGGGGTGAGTGGAGGCACATGAGTGCTCGTTTCTGAATCTTGATTCTTGATTAAATCAATGAGAGAAGGACCACTCTGTCAATATGCTACTTCCATTTGAGAGCAAGCACCCAATCTCTGCAATCATCATGTAGTCACAAAAATAAGATATCAATGGAAAAATATTTTAAATTATGAATATAAACAGAACCACAGTCTATTTTACAAAAGAGAATTATAGGTCAGAATGTGGTGGGAAGCAAGGCATAGTTTTGGAGTCAGGTAATTCTTGATGTAATTTCAATTTTACCGTATTTCAATGGATATAATGGCAATAGTCCTCATCACAAAACTGAGATAATAGATAAAAACACAATGTCTTAGATGTATATTAATTGATCAGTAAAAGAGATATGATTATTCTATATTTTCTACTCCTCTCTCCCTTCCTCCTCTTTAAAAAACTTTAGGTAATCCTTTTCGTTAACTAAAGAAGTCAAATGCATCATGTTATCTGATCAAAACAGGCAATAAAAAATCTTATCCCTTCAAATCCATGACCTCCTCCCCTACCTGCGACATGTTTTCTCATATGAGATAGAGGCCCTAGTATTTCCCAAGACCCAGTCCAAATAGCTCCACTTCTACATTCTCTCCTGTCCCTCTCTCCTGGTCAAATTTATCTTTCCCCTCCTCTGGATTCTCTTAGCATTTGAACTAAACCCTTCTTATAACACTTATCATATTTTATGTATCTCTCCTACTGTTATATTTGAGTACTTTTTTCTGAATTTTCTCTATATCAGGTAATTGTTCAGTATTTGATGGTGAGTGATGGACAGAGCCACTCGTTAATTCAATTTAGCATTTTGTAATTTTCGTCGCCTTTCATATTTATTCTTCCATTTGGTTCTCATAATAATTGTGTAGAGATATGTAATGCATGCAATGGCATTCCCAGTTTGGAGATAGTAACATACAGAGAAGTTAAGTAATACGCCAAAATTCACACAGCAAGGTAATGACAGACCTTACGTAAAAACTTGAATTTTTAGATTCTGTTTCCAATACACATTCAGTTAGCTCACTTCAAGAAAATTGCTTCAAATGCACAGAAATTATAAAACATTAAGTTGTGAGAAACCATCTTGTGTTTGGATCAATTTTTTATATATTGATTGATTCCTTCTATCGATGTATACAAATATCCTTGCGGGAAAAATATATCTATCTTTAAAAAATCTAGTAGTTATTAGCATTGCAAAATCATGGCCCTGTAGAAACTGATCCTTTAAGGTGAAAACTAGTTATTATATCATCTCTATTTATTGAATCAAACATATTTAAAACATCAAACCAACCAACAAAGAAATAATGTTTTAAAAATCCAGTAAAATCTGCCTGCCATTAATGAGAAATTATAATTTTAAATGCATTACCCTTGTAAGATAAATCAAAGGTAACAGTAATTAAGATAATTGCAAAAGATATTTTGGGTTCTGTGTATTTGCGCAAGTGTTGAGAGGTGGAGTATAAATGTGGAAGTATTTTTGTTCACTTTGGTATCTTGAGCTTGAAATAATTTTTAGACCATGACATTTTTTATACTGAGTTAAAATATGAAATTTGTTGATGTAATTTTACATCCCTGTATGTGCACACATTCTCTAGTTTTACAACAACCTAAAATACTTTTTAAAGAGAGGTAGCATACCTTGTTGTTATTGTTGCTGGCCTTATAGAAAATACACAGCTCACTACGCAATAGTTTACACTTTCTCTTTGTGTTGGTTAAGAAAAGTTTTCTCACATCTATTTGATAAACAATAAACATGCGCTTCTTAATTTGGTTCTGATATGGTTCTTTTATTAAAAGTCACCATGAAATTTCCAAATATTACATGCCATTTCATTGGAAGCATTTAAGCATGAATATTTATTGGGGGTAAACAATTAACACTCTTTTAGTTATAATTGATTCCTACAAGCTACCAAAAAGAGGTGGAGGGAGCCATTTAGATGTAATGTGCACATATGTGCATTCTTGGTAATGGCTCTTTAATACTAGTGGTGAATGGATTATTCGCCTCTGTAAATTAAATGTTAATGATAGCCACTTAAACTCTAATCACTCATTCTGACTCTTAGAATTTCTTACACGCTTCAATAATACTTTGACTGTCTTATGTATCCCAGGGTTCAGCAACTTTTGCAAAGAAGTATATTAAAACTTTGATTTATTTCTTTTGCATGCAAATATGATTTGCCCATACTTGGTTACTCTTGGTGAATGAGTTAGTTACTAGCATGACTAAAAAAGGCAGAAGAGAGCATGTGGAGTGATGGAAAGGAAAGGAAAGACCTTGCTATTTGTAGATCCACAGATGACCAGAAGATTTTTCTCAAAATTGGTTAGTTTCAGAAGTCTCAGGATTCTGTTACACTGACCAGGTTATAATTGCATCTTAAACTAATAATTGTCATAGTGTTTTCATTAACCAACCGTGGGTCAAAACACAACTTTCGAGCCAGGTGGTAGGGTCTTCCTCATAAATGAACAATGTGAAAGGCAATGTCATTTTCCAAAAAGCAAGGATGGGTCCTATTATCAAAAACAAAGTGATTTGAAGCAGGCTGACATAAAAGATAAAATGATGTAATGTATGTGAAACAATACCATTCTTAGTAATTAGGAAATGCTCAATTAATAGCATCTGTTGTTGTTTTCTTTGTAATGATCATAAATAATTTAGTTGCTTTAACATTAGCTTCTTTAACTTTTTGGTCTGATTTTTCATATGAAGACAGTGTGCATCAAACTGGCGCCGTCACCCAAATGAGGAAAACCAGTTTAACCATTGCTGTTCATCATCATTTAAGTGGATGGAATTAAAATGATAAGTCCTATGTGTTGTTTCCGAAATCATTGTTGAGGGGAACAATAACAAATTCTGAAGTTCCATTTAGTCTTTTGTCCTAGTAAATGATCAATCAAACAGAATTTCCTGTTTCAATGCTATCTAGGGAAATTAATGGGTCTATTTCCTCTATTTTTAGTCTTTAATGGATTCTCCCTTTAACTCTCTCTTTCTTTCTTTCACATCAGGTAAAAATATTGAAACAGAAAACATCTTTTCCTAGAGCTTATTGTCCACATTGGACAATGGGTGGTAAACAGATACTTCGCTCTTCTTTATATACCCGCTAGTACTCACAAAAGTTCCCGAGGACATTGTAGCTCTCCTAATGAGAAAGGTGATTTCCTTACTAATTTGTATCTCCTCAGCTTGCTCCAGTGCATGTAATTAATGAATGTGCAATCCAGACTCCAGCTGAGGCAAAGTAGAACATTCCATATAATGACTTCTATTATTTTCCCTATGCAATTTAATAGTCCAGTAAGTTTAATACCAAAAGAAAGTTTCAAGACAAATCAAAATGTGGTTCTAATTGTATTACTTGTTATCTTTTTCCCACATTGACTTTTTTCCCTCTTAATTCTGTAGTATAATCTATTTAGTAGTAATAAAAATGAGGCCTCATCCATTCCTGGAGGCGCCAGTCTAAACATTCCACAACAGCACACACTATTGTACTTATTGGCCGAAACTTCTTAGGTAGTTACAGAAATCAAGCTTGCTGTTCTCTGTGAATTACCATGAAATATGCCCAAATTCATTGACCTCTTTGAAGGTTAAGGATCAAGTCGATCAGTGAAATAAATAAACTCAAAATAGTGTCCTTGCTGATGCATTAAATAATATCGGGTGGTAGCTTACTATGGTTTAGATATTAACATTACAACAGTGTCCCTAAGTAAGAGCTATATTTGATGAGTTTTCCAGGTATTTAATAAAATAAAAACTTTTCTCAAACTACAAAAAGTTTCTTAACATGAGCACAATATACTTGCTGCAGAAATAACTAAGGTTATTTGGTAGTAAATACTAAGGTTATTTGGTTGAGGCAATTTTGAGTCTGTGGTTTTTTAAAATCAGCTATATTTGTGAATATTTAATCTTCTGAACTTTGATCTATAATAGGCACTTATGTATTTATAGATACACTTTAAATTTTAGTAAGTTTCAATTGCAAAACAGCTATGGTCCATTTGCTGCAATGGCCTTTAATCAGAGTTATGGTAAACATGTAGATCCAGTAATCTGAAAATCAGATGCAGAGTTCATTTTACAATTGGAATGGCCCAATGAAACATGACCTTAAGATTAGGAAATTTTGCATCAGGCTACACCAAGTGAAAAAATTTCAATTTAGGCATCAGTAAAAGTATCATTGGAAGCACATTTGCATTTACATGCTTTGCTTGTTTTTAGAATGTATATAAATTAGTTTCCCAGGGGAGGAAAATAAATTTCTATAAACAAAAAGAGAATGAAATATTCTCAGAGAAGCATCATTTGATCAAGAAGAAAGTCAAAGTAAATGAAATAGATCAAGTAAGGGCATAAATCCAGTAAGAGGAAATAATTCCATGAAAAATGAAGAAATTAAGCTAAACGTTATCTTCGGTGGAATTAAACTGCTGAACTCATTTCTTTCTGAGAACTTAGATAGTACTTGTGTGGGGGAATGGGAGAAAGAGTGGAAGTAGCAGCGAATATGTATCACAGGGCCTGATTTTTAGTCCCAACTCTGCCCATAATATGTTATGGAACCATGGACTAATATAGTTTTTTCAAGTCCTTGGCTTTCTCATTAGTAAAATAGGGCTGATATTCTTTCTGCCTACCCTGTAAGGATATGGTGTACATTAATCCTTTTCTTCCTGCCAGACCTGGTAAGTCAGTCACCACCTTTCCTGTGAAGTGAGTTTCCTGGCAGAGTCATTGTTCTTTCTGTTCTTCCATCAAGAATCTGCTGAGCCCTCCCTCCATTACAGCACAAGATTCCTCCTGTGGGTCGTTCCTTCTCCTGCACACTCTGAACTCCTCAAGGGACAGATGCCATCAACTTTTTCTTGACCAAATCTGGATATGAATAAGTAGCATATATGAATTCATGGAGAAGACATAACTTTCAGTTGTCAGTGCCTACCACAGAGCTTGGAAAATGGGGGAGTGGTTCTACGATATATTGTCTAATGAATACGAGTATTTTGAAACTGTTTAGTCTCAGCAACTCCGTATCATTCAAATTGTGAAAGATTTGGATCGAATGAAGCTCGAGTTCCCTTTTTGCCTTATAAGTAGGTAATTATCATTATTATAATCATTTTTCACCATTTGTTTGCTGATGATTTTGTACTGCTTACTGTTCTAGGGCCTTGTATTTATTCCATTTGGCCATAAATAGACTTATTTAGGTAGCTTTTAATAACCCAGTTTAACAGTTGAGAAAGCAGGGGCTTAGAAAACTTGATTGTCTTATTCAAAGTAGATGGCCCAGCTTATATAAATTAAGGTCCCTGATTCCAAGTCCTATATTTTTATTCACTAGGTAAAAAGGTACAAAGAAAGATCCTTATGCATTTTGGGTTCAAACTAATTTTATTGGACTTAGTGAAATACATTTGGCAGGATGACCAAGCTTTATAAAGTCAGATCCTCAGAGAATAAATTGCCAACCAACATAAGAACTGCTAATACCATTCACAGTAACTATGCC
>NW_012154951.1:487073-489729 GCF_000956105.1 Propithecus coquereli | reverse complement strand
TGACCTTATCTGGGGAGGTGACACAAACTAGGATGAACCACGGCAGAGGCAGGGCACACAGCGGGACAGGTATGCAGCCAGAAGGAGTCATTTATGCAAACACATGACATGTTCAGTGAAGCACAAGATGACGAAAAGAAATGGTAGGAAAAACTGAATGTATAATAGTCCTAACATAGGCAAAGAATTGCTCTTCGAGTTCTGTCTCATTATTAGAGCCAATTAGTTGAGGATATTATAATAACATTTAAATCTTTAGGTCCAAGTCTGAGGTTTAGTTTAAAATAGAACATCTGCCTTAAAGTTGAAGATGATTTTGCTGTGCTCAGCCTGGCCCTGGCTCCCCATCAAACCTGGAATAAAATGCAGCATCCTCCTGTGACTAGCACAGCCCCTGCTCTCTTTCTCTACTTCTGCCTGCTCACTGTCAGTGCCACCGGCCACCCTGCTTTTCTTGACTTTCTGGGCTCAGTTCTTTGCATTTGCTGCTCCCTCTGCCTCCAATACGTGCCCCAGTATTGCATGTCTCACTCTCTCATTCTAGTCCTGGCTCAGACGTCATGTCCTCAGGAGGCCTTTACTGATTGCCCTCTCCAAAGAGTATCCTCCATTCATCCTTATCCCCTTTTATGGCTTTAATTATTCTTTAGAGCACTTATCAGTGTGTGACTTTATATAATACTGTGTGTCCATTTATATGCTTAACTTCTAACTCCCCGGAGTGGATTGAATTGTGCCCCTCCACAAAAAAAAAAAAAAAAAGTCCATTTCCTAAACCTGAGAAACCTATAAATGTGATCCTATTTGGAAAAAGGGTCTTTATGAGTATAATTAAGGTAAAGATCTCAGTATAAAATCATCTTGGATTTACAGTGGGCCCTAAATCCAATGACAAGTGTCTTTATTAGAGAAGAGAAAGGTGGAAGATAGAGCTTGTGATTCTCTTGCTCTATGCTAACAATGATGGTAATAATGATAGCTAATATTAACACACAAAGAAATTTGCTTCCATTTTCTCCTTTGATTCCCCTAATAATCACATGAGACGGTGAATTATTGTGATCCTATTACAACTGATTAAATTGAAACTCAAAAAAATTTCAGGGCTGTGCCCTGTGATCACATAGCCACTAAGGTGTCTCATCAAACACATTAGACAGTTTCAGATGGGGCAAGTGCATCTTAAAAGGCCTCTATACAGGCGGGGCCCTTCTCAGTCTCTTTGCCCCTTATTTGACTCTGCTTTCTAGCAATAGCATAAGTAGTGGAAAAAAGAGACAAACTTCACTTGGGGGTGGAAGATACAAAAATGTTACAATAGATATTTTCATATGCACTATCCTATTCAATCCTCTCAATACCTCTATGAGGCTGCCATTATTGGCTTCAATTTACAGAGTGCAAATTAACACAAACCTGGAGCAAGATGGGTGTCAATTTGAAGCTGCTATAGTTGACCTGAATGTTCCTGATCTTTCCACAATAAACAAATTTCAGGCTACACATACCTGTACCCATAACGAATTTTTCTTATATGCCCCATTTTGAGCTTTCAAATATTTATTTCCGAGAATTCCACTACTATACTGCATTGACTGGCCTTTTTCATCAGTGTTTTCTTTGCCCTTTTAAGAGAGATTTAATTTTTTTCCCATTGGTCATCACCAATGTTTATTCCCCAAGAGGCTGAGTTTCTTGCTGCTTTCTTCTCTCAAGATAGCTGAGCAGGATGTGAAGTAGGAGGTTCTAAAACAACTTTAGAATTTCAGTGGTTCTTCTACACCCTACTTTAACTTAGCAGAAATTTTATTTTGCTTTTAAATGTTGCTCCTTCATCCCCTCGATTTTCTGATTTTCCTTCTTCTTAGACTTGTGAACACCAGGAGGTCTGGGAATAGTCCTCCACGGCAAGATAAGCTACTCAAACAAAGGTCGACCTGCCAAGAGAAGCCTAAAAAACTAGGTATTAAAAAATATGCTTTGCTGTCACAAGAACACATCCTCCTCAACCTCTACCCCACTTTCAAAATTAAAGTATTTTAAATCCTAGAGATTTTCAAAATTCATAGTTATATCTGATCAGGATACAGGCAAGAAATATTCCACAGGAAAGATTTATTGTGTTTTGTGATAACAGAAGGAAATAGCAAAGTGCTCTCTGTACTACCTGTTTAGTCTATCTTGAATTGATTAAATTTTTGTATGCTTAAAATAGTTCCTCTAATGCAAGATTGGTAATCTCTCTCAATCCACCAAGTTAATTTCAAAGGAAAAAGACCAATATCTTTCATTACTATTGCTTTTTGCAAAAATAGTCTATGCCCTTTGTTTCTATTGTATCTAGTAGCACCTTTATTGAGGTAATTAATCAGCAGTTTCATTCCAAGGCTTTGTGTATGTAGGTCAAAGTGAAAGCGTTATCACTAAATGGTAAAACTAGCACTTGTTTCCTTCAAATGAATGGAATTTGGGGAACCAGATATTAAATTGACCTTTTCTAATCATAGTATTCATTGATAGAATTTTACCGCATTAATTCTATACCTATTAGCTGTTATAAATAAGAAGACTTATATTTTGTAACATATTGGCTAAAAAAAAAGCTCTCCCCTGCCATTTCCTTTTTAAATTTTTAATTATTATGGGTACATAATAA
>NW_012154951.1:482426-487023 GCF_000956105.1 Propithecus coquereli | reverse complement strand
GCCACCATGCCTGCCTAATTTTTTCTATATATTTTTAGTTGTCCAGCTATTTCTTTCTCTTTTTAATAGAGAAGGGGTCTTGCTCTTGCTCAGGCTGGGATCATCAATTTTGATTGTGGTATCTAGAAGGACTTGATGTCCTTAGCCTTTGTACTTAGACTTTTTTCCCTGTTAATGTCACCTAATATGGCAGAACTCCCTAATGAGACTAGCAGTATATGGTTGATATTACTTTGCTAAATTTAAATCCTGAAAACACAGACTGAATCTCATTTAAGGCAACAGGCACTCTGCCTGCAAATGTCCAAATTTCATGCCAAAGCTGATTTGTAGCACAGCCCTTGGATGTAGTATGCTCTCTGGTTTATGGGATGTTTCTGGACACGGGTGCCTCTGGCCACAGCACCAATACAGCTTCTTTTGAAAACAGAAGAAGCACCAGAACCACTTTCCCTCACAGTAGCTTCTATTCAGACTCTCAGCCAGAAGGCACAGGATTAACCTCAGCGTCATTTCTCATCTCCCATCATCCATACGTCCCATGTGCCTTTTTTCATGGCTGGCTGCTCTGGCACCTGAAAATCTGTGGTGGAAGGATCCCCACTTCTTCCTTTGTACCTTATTTTTCTATAGTTAGTTTCAAAGCCCAGGCAGGAAACTAAAATCTCGATGGCCTAAAGTGTCTCAATGTAAGTCATTTGGGAAACATTTGACTTTGGATCCAAAATTAGAAAATAGAAGAAAGATGCCTTGGATGCTCTGTTATCTCAAAAAGATGCCCTCACAGAACTACCAAGCAGTGCTATGGGCCAGAGAATGGTGCTAATGAGACCCAAGTGGGAAATTTAAGTCCATTTGGAACCAGTTTCCTACTCTCCATTCCATGACCCTGAGACACATTTCTCTCTCCAGTTTTCTGATTTAAGATGCAAAACATTAATTATCAGGGAGCTTGGAAGAGAATAAGTTTTCATAAAATGGCCACTGAAAATTGCGGGAGTCATAATTTTCTTTTTTATACAGAACATTTTTAATAGCCATATTATAGACTAAGTAGATACAGTGGCAATTTTTAGTTTTCTATTTTTTCCAAATACTGCATTTTACTCTTATCTTTCTGACTTTCTTAATAACGAGTGTGAAATAATGTGATTCTAGTAATATCCATGGTGGAGAATAGTCAAGGTAATTACATCAGTGTTGTCACAGGATAATCTACGAGTGGTATATGCAAACACTGTCCAGAAAGTATCCAGCCATTATTAATGTAATGAGAACAGTTACATGGCTGGATGCTTTCCGTACAGCCCTCCTATTAACTCTAAGAAAGTCTTTCTCCACAGAACATTAAACTTTTCATTGGCAAAGTATACCTAAATATTTAGGCAAGGGAAATATGACATAAACAGTCACACAATCAACCACATTTAGGAACTGCTGCTTACTCTACCCAGTACTAGAAAATATGCAACACACGTATTTATTTTAAAGGCGGTGGGGGTAAGTCCTACAATAACGTAATGTGTTTAAGTTAGCTTAACTCAGTACTATCTTTAAAAAATTTTTAGATTGTTCAAATATCTACTAACATATTTTGAATTAGTGCTCCATAGAAGACCCTTTGCAATAAACTGCCCTGCAGAGTTATTTCAAGGTAACTAGAAGTTTGAATAAACAGTAGTGACCAATCATTTCTGAAATTGCTCAGGAAAAAAATGTATGATCCTATCCTTGAGGAGGCTAACCATCCTCAGAAAATTTGGCTTTTTATTCCTTTGTAAACCAAGGAGACAGAAGCTTTGAGTTACTGTGCCATCTCTGAAATGTTATCAACTGTGGAAACTGGAGGAAGTCATTTAACTCCTCTAGACTAGATTTTCCTAATCTCTAAATTAGATGTGTTGTGACAACTGAACCCAGTACCTAATATATTTGTTGATAAAACATGTATTACAGTGAAAGAACTATGTAAAACAAGAATTGCCATCATGTCAACATCGTGATGATGACCAACGTCGCTATTGTAATTATCCCTGAAAGGCTCTTCCAACTTGAAAATCAATAATCTATGAACATTCCACAGTGTTCTCTAAATGCATTTTTACTCTGTCACAAAGCACACATATGTTTCTCACCCCTTAAAAAAGTCTGTTGGCTTTACAATTTACCAAGCAAAATTAATTTACCTCAAAGTATATTGAGATACAACAATCTCTTTCCTTCACAATATTTGGGATCTAAAATCATTCTAGGGTTAACTGAGCATGCCTCCTGATGTCCACAGCTGTATCTACAGACACACCTGGCACAGTGTGCTTCTAGCCTCTGATGAACTGGCTCACTGGACCTGAATCCGGAGTTGACATATGAACTCTGACAACCGTGTGGAATGACTGGGGACGTTGGTCACAGTGATCCTATTTTTGTCTAGATGTATAATGGAGGACGCTCTATTTAGATTCTCTGGATAATGATATATTTAATATTTATTTGAAGAAAGGTATTTTTCAAGACTCAAGACTCAAGAGAGGTCTATCTGAAATGTTTCTTATCCCCAGCAATATTTGAGAATATATGTTGTTTAAAATGGTTCAGGTATCTTTTTTTTTTTTTCCGTTTTCATTTCTTAGGATGCAACCATTTCTATTCTGTGACCTTATTACCAGGATTATCATTCTTTAACATAGCTCACATGCTCAATTTTGAGGTTTCTATTGGGGAAAATTCAAACAGGAGAATTTGATGAATCAAGAAAATGAATGTTTCAAAAACCTCATTGCCCTGGATGTATCACTGAAGACCACAGCTGTTTGGTCCATTCATGCTGGAGTAATTGAAGGGAGCAGAGAAGACTCTTTTCACTGCATTTTATTTTTGTGGTATGGTTCACAGATTTTATTGATTTTCAGAATCCAAGTGCGTGACAAAAATGGCATGGCTCAGTGAGCTCAGTACATCACAGGTGTAGAAGAAAGCAGCTCCCTGCATCCCAGATTGGCTGCTCTGATGCATTGACATGGTGAGTGGCCTCAGACAGGTTAATGCAGCTTGCTCTGCCTCTATTATCCCAGACTTCACAAAGGGAAAACACCTAACATTCATCTGCTTCTTGAGACATTTGTGAGCCAAGGACAACAGGCCACTAACTGCTTGCAACTTTAGTGAACTGTTTGAAAAATGTTTAGGTGGTCATTGTGTCCTAATGCCAACCCTCTACAGGCCATTCATTAAACAACAGAAGAAGAAAATCTATGAGTCATTAAATAGTGGGATAGAGAATATGTAAACCCAGACAAAATCAAATGGGATAGGACCAAGATTCATTCACTCATTTAACAAACATTTATTCAGTTCCTAGTGTGCAATGTGCTAGTTTCTGGGGCTATGAAGATGAATATGACATAGACGTGGCCATAAAGGACTGTACAGTCTGTGAGGGAGACATGCCTGTAAACAGATGGTGATGGTACAGGAAAGTAAGCACTAAGGAGAATAAGTTTCCTGGAGCATGGAGGAAGAGTGAGTGACCTTATCTGGGGAGGTGACACAAACTAGGATGAACCACGGCAGAGGCAGGGCACACAGCGGGACAGGTATGCAGCCAGAAGGAGTCATTTATGCAAACACATGACATGTTCAGTGAAGCACAAGATGACGAAAAGAAATGGTAGGAAAAACTGAATGTATAATAGTCCTAACATAGGCAAAGAATTGCTCTTGGAGCTCTGTCTCATTATTAGAGCCAATTAGTTGAGGATATTATAATAACATTTAAATCTTTAGGTCCAAGTCTGAGGTTTAGTTTAAAATAGAACATCTGCCTTAAAGTTGAAGATGATTTTGCTGTGCTCAGCCTGGCCCTGGCTCCCCATTAAACCTGGAATAAAATGCAGCATCCTCCTGTGACTAGCACAGCCCCTGCTCTCTTTCTCTACTTCTGCCTGCTCACTGTCAGTGCCACCGGCCACCCTGCTTTTCTTGACTTTCTGGGCTCAGTTCTTTGCATTTGCTGCTCCCTCTGCCTCCAATACGTGCCCCAGTATTGCATGTCTCACTCTCTCATTCTAGTCCTGGCTCAGACGTCATGTCCTCAGGAGGCCTTTACTGATTGCCCTCTCCAAAGAGTATCCTCCATTCATCCTTATCCCCTTTTATGGCTTTAATTATTCTTTAGAGCACTTATCAGTGTGTGACTTTATATAATACTGTGTGTCCATTTATATGCTTAACTTCTAACTCCCCGGAGTGGATTGAATTGTGCCCCTCCACAAAAAAAAAAAAAAAAAGTCCATTTCCTAAACCTGAGAAACCTATAAATGTGATCCTATTTGGAAAAAGGGTCTTTATGAGTATAATTAAGGTAAAGATCTCAGTATAAAATCATCTTGGATTTACAGTGGGCCCTAAATCCAATGACAAGTGTCTTTATTAGAGAAGAAAAAGGTGGAAGATAGAGCTTGTGATTCTCTTGCTCTATGCTAACAATGATGGTAATAATGATAGCTAATATTAACACACAAAGAAATTTGCTTCCATTTTCTCCTTTGATTCCCCTAATAATCACATGAGACGGTGAATTATTGTGATCCTATTACAA
>NW_012154951.1:479364-480886 GCF_000956105.1 Propithecus coquereli | reverse complement strand
ATACATCACCTCAGGCATTTATCATTTCTTTGTGTTAGGAACATTCCGATTCCACTGTGTTCCACTCTAACTTATTGTTGATTATAGTCACTTTGCTGTGCTATTAAGCATGATTTTTCTATCTAGCTATATTTTTATACCCATTACCATCCCCACTTATGCCTCCTTCCTATAGTCCTTTCCAGCCTCTGGTAACCATCATTCTATGCTCTGACTCCATGAGATCAATTGTTTTTAATATTTAACTCCCACATATGAATGAGAACATGTGAGATTTATCTTTCTATGCTTGGCTTATTTCACTTAACATAATGTTCTCCAGTTCCATCTATGTTGTTACAAATGGCAGGAATTCATTCTTTTTGTGGCTATATAATATTCCATTGTGTATATGTACCACAATTTCTTTATCCATTCATCTGTTAATGGACACTGAGGTTGATTCCTAATCTTGGCTATTGTGAATAGTGCTGCAATAAACATGGAAGTGCATGTATGTTTTCAATATACTGAATTCCCTTCCTTGGGATATATATGCAACAGTGGGATTGCCAGGTCATATGGTAGTTCTATTTTTAGTTTTTTGAGGAATCTCTATACTGATCTTCATAGTGGTTGCACTAATTTACATTCCCATCAACAGTGTAAGAAGGTTTCCATTTCTCCACATCTTTGCCAGCATTTGCTATTGCCTGTCTTTTTGATAAAAACCATTTGAACTGGGTCAAGATGATATGATGATATCTCATTGTAGTTTTGATTTGTATTTCTCTGATGACTAATGATACTGAGCCTTTTCATATACCTGTCAGCCATTGGTATCTCTGTTTTCGAAAAATGTCTATTGAGATCCTTTGCCCATTTTTTAATCAGATTATTTGATTTTTTCCTATTGAGTTATAGGAGCTCCTTCCATATTCTAGTTATTAATCCCATGTAAGATGGGTAGTTTGTAAATATTTCCTCCCATTCTGTGGGTTACCATTTCATTTCGATTGTTTCCTTTGCTGTGCAGAAGCTTTTTAGCTTAATGTGGTCCCATTTGTCCATTTTTCTTTGGTTGCCTGTGCTTTGGGGGTATTAATTCATGAAGTCCTTGCCCACACCAATGTCCTGAAGCATTTTGTCAATGCCTCCTTTTAATAATTTAATAGTTTCAGGTCTTAGATTTAGGTTTTTAATCCACTTTTATTTTATTTTTGTATAAGACAAGAGAGAAGAGTCTAGTTTTATCTTCTGCATGTGGACATCCAGTTTTCCCAACACAGTTTGTTGAAGAAACTGTCCTTTCCCTATTGCATGTTCTTGGCACCTTTGTTGGAGATAAGTTTATTATAGAGGCGTGGATTTATTTTTGGGTTCTGTATTCTGTTCCATTGGTCTATTTTTCTGTTTTTATGCCAGTATTATGCTCTTCGGGTTACTACAGCTCTGTAGTGTAATTTGAAGTGAGGTAATGTGATTCCTCCAGTTTTGTTCTTTTTGCTCAGGATTGCTTTGACTATTCTGGGTCTTTTGTGGT
>NW_012154951.1:461915-478539 GCF_000956105.1 Propithecus coquereli | reverse complement strand
CACCAGTAAATTGGTTTCACTGATCAATACCTAAGTGCACATATAGGAATAACATTTATTGGGTGTCGGGCAAGTGAGAGGGGGAGGAGGGGATGAGTATATACACACATAATGAGTGCAATGCGCACCATCTGGGGGATGGACATGCTTGAAGCTCTGACTTGGGGGGAAGGGCGGGTAAGGGAAACATACATATCCTAAACATCTGTACCCCCATAATATGCTGAAATAAAAAAAAAAAGAATTGAACTGGAGCATGTCCGGCGGTGTCTTCTGCAGAATTGATTGCCTGCTCGGTGTCTGGGGACGCACACATTGGGTCACAAAAGTCTTCTGTGTTGATTGCTGATGAATAAAAGAATAGAAAAAAAGAAAAAAAAATGTGTTATTGTAACAGTTTTTCTTTTTTTTTTTGAATGATATGACTTATATGTGGAATCTTTTTTTTTATTATGAACTTTTTTTTTTATTTCAGGATATTATGAGGGTACAAACATTTTGGTTACATTTTATGTCTTTGCCTCACCCAAGCTAGGCTTAGAGGCATGCCCTTCCCCTCTACAATGCTCACCGTGTCCGTTAGTTGTGGGTTTACCCCCCCAACCCGCAATCCCTGAAGAATATTACTAACATGTGAGCACCATAGTGTTGATCAGTCAGTGCCAATTTGATGGCAAGTACATGTGGAGCCTATTCTTTTGATCTTGTGATAACTCACTTCGGATAATGGGCTCAAGCTCTATCCAGGAAAATATAAGAGGTGCTAGATCACTGTCGTTTCTTATAATTGAGTAATATTCCATTGCATACATATACCAAATTTTAATAATCCACTCATGAATTGATGGGCACTTGGGCTGTTTCCACATCCTTGCAATAGTGAATTGTGCTGCCATAAAGATTCGGGTGCAGATATCATTATTATAAAATGTCTTCTGCTTTTTTGTGTAGATGTCTAATAGTGCTATTGCTGGATGAAATGGTATTTCTATTTTTAGCTCTTTGCAGTATCTCCAAATTCTTTTCCACAGAGGTTGCACTAATTTGCAGTCCCACCAGCAGTGTAAGAGTGTTCATGTCTCTCCACATCCTCACCAGCATTTGTTGTTTTGGGATTTTGTGATAGAGGCCAATCTCACTGGGGTTAGGTGATATCTCATTGTCATTTTGATTTGCATTTCTCTAATGATTATAGATGTTGAACTTTTTGTATATGTTTACTGGCCATTATTCTGTCTTTTGAAAAGTTTATGTTCATTTCCTTTTTCCATTGATTGATAGGCTTGTTGCCTAACATATAGTCTACCTTTTAAAATGATCCCTGAGCCGCGGAGAAGAATGTGTATTCTGCAGCCATTGGATGAAACGTTCTGTAAATATCTATCAGGTCCATTTGGTCTACAGTGCAGATTAAATCCAATGTTTCTTTCTTGATTTTCTGGCTGGATAATCTAACCAATGCTAAAAGTGGACTGGTGAGTCTTTAATGATTATTGTATTCAGGTCTATCTCTCTCTTTAGCTCTGACAGTATCTGCTTTATATATCTCAGTGCTTCAGTGTTGGGTGTATATATATTTAGGATTATTATATTTCCTTACTGAATTGTTCCCTTTATCATTATATAATGACCTTTGTCTCTTTTTACAGTTTTTGTCTTGAAACATATTTTATCTGATAGAAGTATAGCTGCTCCTGCTACTTTTTGGTTTCCATTTGCATGGAATATCTTTTTCCATCTCTTTATTTTCAGTCTGTATGTGTCTTTATAGGTGAAGTGGGTTTCTTGCAGACAACATATAGTTGGCTCTTATTTTTTTATCAATTCAACCACTCTATGTTTTGATTGGAAAGTTTAGTTCATACACATTAAATGTTATTATTGATAGGTAAGGACTTACTTCTACCGTATTATTATCTGACCTCTGATTGTTTTACGGTCCTCTCTTTCCTTCTCCTTCCTTTGTTAAAAGTGATTTTCTCTAATAGTGTGTTTCAGTTTCCTGCTTTCCATTTTTTGTGTATGTATTATAGGGTTTTTTGATTTGAGATTACCATGAGGCTTGCAAAAATCATTCTATAAGCAATTATTTTAAACAAATGACAACTTTGCTTATAAACAAACAAAGATAAATCTAACAGAAATTCTACATTTTAACTCCCCCTTGCTTTTTAACTCTTTGTTGTTTCCATTCATATCTGTTTATACTATCTATCTCTCGAAAAATTGTTGTAGTTATTTTTTGATAGTTTTGTCTTTTAGTCTTTCTATTTAAGATATTAGTGGTTTATACACTGTAGTTATAGCAATAGAGTATTCTGTATTTGTGTACTTACTGTTACCAGTGAATTCTATATCTTTATTATTATTTCTTATTGTTCATTAACATCGTTTTATCTCAGATTAAAGAAATCCTTTTGTAATTTCTTATAGGACAGTTCTGGTGTTCATGAAATAAATCCTTCAGCTTTTGTTTGTCTGGGAAAGTCTTTATTTCTCGTACATGTTTGAAGGATATTTATGCAGGATATATCATTCCAGGGTTAAGATTTTTTCCCTTCAGCATTTTGAATATTTCATGCCATTCTCTCTTGGCATGTAAGGTTTCCCCTGAGAAGTGAACTGCTAGACATACTAGAGCTCCTTTGTATGTTATTTTATCCTTTTTTCTTGCTTCCCTTTCTTTGTTAAAGTGATTTTTTCTGGTAGTGTGTTTTAATTTCTTGATTTTCATTTTTTGTGTATCTGTTGTAGGTTTTTTGATTTGAGGTTACCATAAGGCATGTGAAGCACATCTTATAACCAGTTATTTTAAACATATGACAGCTCTACTTACAAACAAATAAACAAACAAAGAGAAATCTAACAGAATTCTACCATTTAACCCCATCCACTCTTGCTTTTTATTTTTTTCTTGTTTCCATCCATATCTTTTTATACTATCTGCCTCTCAAAAAGTTGTTGTTATTTTTAATAGGTTTGTCTTTTAGTCTTCCTACTCAAGATATAAGTGGCTTATTACCCGCAATTACAACAATAGAGTATTTTATATTTATGTCCTTACTGTTACCGGTAAGTTGCATATCTTCAGATGATTTCTTATTGTTCATTAATGTCTTTTGCTTTTAGTCCTTTAAGCATTTCTTATAGGATAGGTCTGGTGTTGATGAAATCCCTCAGCTTTTTTTTGTCTGGGGAAGTCTTTATTTCTCCTTCATATTTGAAGTATATTTCTGCAGGATATAATATTCTAGGGTAAGGCCTTTTCTTTCAGCACTTTGAATATGTCATGCCACTCTCTCCTGGCTTGTAAGATTTCCACTGAGAAGTCTGCTGCCAGATGTATCAGAGCTCCATTATACATTATTTTTTTTTCTTTTTTCATGTGTCACTCGGACCTTTTCTTTATCTATGACCTTTGGGAGCTTGATTATTAACTTCCTTAAGGTAGGCTTGTTTGGCTTAAATCTGCTTGGCGTCCTATGACTTTCTTAGGCCTGAATATTGATATCTTCCTCTAGGTTTAGAAAGCTCTCTGTTATTATTTCTTTGAATAAACTCTCTACCCCAATCTCTTTGTCTACCTCCTGTTTAAGGCCAATAACTCTTAGCTTTGCTATTTTGAGCCCATTTTCTAGATCTTATAGGTGGGCTTCATTCTTGTTTTTTTTTGTTTTTTTTTTATTCTTTTTTCTCTTCTAATTGTGTATTTTCAAATAGCCTGTCTTCAAGCTCACTAATTCTCTCTTATGCTTGGTCAAATCTGCTGTTGAGAGACTCTGATGCCTTTCTCAGTTTGTCAATTGAATTCTTCGGCTCCACCAGTCTCACCCAAAGCCAGGGGTGACTGCTGCTGGGCTACCTCTGATGTTTACTCAAAGCCCAAGAACTCTTTAGATAGCAGGTGGCGAACCTTGCCAGGACTGGGTTCCTCCCTTCAGGGCCGCATGATTCCTTCTGGCTCAGGTTGGATCCAGAAATGCCATCTAAGAACTACGGCCTGGACTCAGGGACTTCAAGAGTCTGCTTGGTACTTTATTTTACTGTGGCTGAGCTGGTACTTAATTTGCAAAACAAAGTCTTCTGAATTCTTCCCTTTCCTTTCCCTGAATGGAAGAAGACTCTGTCTGAGCTCTACTGTCTAGGATAAGGGGAGGGGTGACACTGGCACTGGCTTGACCACCACCATTGGTGTTTCCCTGGGTCATGTGAACTCCAGCACCACTGGCTTTGAGCCAGTACAGCTGCAGGAATTGCCCAAGGACTGCAGCCTTTGTGGCTCAACTGCCTTATGAATTTAGCCCAGGCCTCAGGCTGCTTTTTGTAAGCTGGTGGTGGGGCTAGCAGAAACTCAGATTTCAGGCTGCAGGATTTCCCTCTGGCCAGGCTGGTCTAAATGCTCCCTCCTTAAGCACTGAAAAAATTCTGCCCTGTGCTGTGTTCCCCTATGCCAGGGAGGGCCTGAGTTTCAATACAAAGTCCTACAATCACTTCACTCTCCCTCCCCTGGGCACATAGATTCTCTCTCCACTTAGTGCATTGGCACAGCACTGCCAGGGGGTGGGTGAGAGGTAGTGTAGGCAAGGAAAGATTGTCTTTTCTACTCTTTTCAGTGCCTTCCTCCATGATATAATGTTAAAACCAGGTAGTATGATTGCTCACCTGATTTTTGGTTCTTCCGAAGGTGCTTGCTTGCGTGGACAGTTGTTGAATTTGGTGTTCGTGAAGAGTGATGCTAGCTGTAGGTCTCTATTCAGCCATCTTTCTCCGCCCCCTCTCTCCTGCCTTTTCAGTCTTCACAATAACCCAGTGAGGAGGTAAAATTAGACAGGACTGGAGACTTTTACCTAGGAAGAAACAGATGTTCAGCTGAGGAAAAAACTTGCTTAGAGTATCTGAGTATTTTACTCTGAAGTAACTGTCTCTTAACTGATATCCTTTCTTACAATCCAACATTTCTTTCATTCTTCTACTTTGAAATGCTACCTCTGTTTTTTTTGAAGATGAATTGGCATTTAAGGGGGAGTAAAACAAAAATTCTAGGCCAGTGAAAGGAACTAAGGTATAACCCAGTGTGTGTGAGGCAAGGCTAGATATTTTATGTATGCTATTTAATCCTCATGCAAGATTCTAGTGTGCCTGTTCCAACAGAGACGAAGTTGAGAACTCTTAAAGCTCCACATTTAACAGGTTTTGGCCAAGTTGCATTATTTTCATTGGAAGGATAATAATTAATTTTTTATCAGGCTGTCAAGGATGTTTAGTCTTTTTGTAACAATTCACAGTGCTAAGATGCACTGGATTGTCACATTTCTATGGACTATAGCCAACTTCAAAGATCATTTAATAATTCAGTAGGGAAAGTTTCTAGTATTGTGATGATGGGACTGGCTATGAATTTGATACAGGTAGAACTTACAATGATTCAATATGGGAAAATTTATCATTGAAAACTGGAAGAACCAAGGAGTTCGAATTAGGTATCTTCTGCCAACTTTTATTATTTTTAACATGTATTCCTCTTGAATAATCTAAGTGGGTATATATGTTTTCCAAATATAATCATGCCCTTGTAAGAAAATTTTGGAGTTTGAAATGAAAAAGTAAAAATATATTTATTTTCAGTTTTGTTTATCAATTAATGTTAAGTTTTTATATGCAGCAATTTATTATTTCTGTGCATATATATGTGTGTATATCCATACACACACACACACACACACATACACACATGAGATAAAATCTGTGGCTTGTGTTTGCATGATTTTTGTTTGTTCCTGGTTTTTTAAATCTTCAAGAATGTAATTGGGTTACAAAACTATCTCAGTATGCCGTGAGTGACCATCAGTGACTACCTAAAGCATTTTAAATACATCTGAGTGTGCAAAGGGACAGAGGAGGGAGTCTTTGAGACTAGACATGGCACTGTGTGGTACTGGCTTTGTCAGGCTCAGAAAGATTGAGAACTGTATTTTCTTTTTGGAAAATGTCAAGTATGGTACATTTATGGAAATTTGTTTTTCTGTCAAGGATCATAATCAATAAACACAGGACTAAGTTCTCTCAGAATCTTCTACTCTCCAAAAGGTAATCTACCATGTAGGTGAAAATATATGCTTTATTTTTCCATTAGGATTTATAAGGGCACAGGGATGGGATCATGTCTATGGGTAGGAAGATTAAATGGACAAGAATCAGGAACAAATGGAGGTGCCAAGCTTTAAGGAATTGTGTGAAATGAGCAGGAACTATAACAGAAAGCTGGCTTTAGCAGGAGCTGAAATGATTCATTGAGGGAGGAGAGAGGCTAGAGACACATAAATTAGTGAAGAGAAATTTTCAGTGAGGTTATGGAATGAAATTTAGCATATTCTCATGCCCTGTAATCTAATTTGTTGTGAGCAAGGGGTCTAAAGCAATCATCTTAGGTAAGGAAACACCCTCCTTCTAATGTTCATTACTAATTATTCAACATTCTTGGACTGAGCAAGTTTTCTAGCACACACTTACTTCGAATGTTAATCTTCACAGTTATCTTACCAGCTTTTAACACCTTTGTCCCATTGGCTACTAGGGAAGAAAGGATTTATGGGTTTTGTTCGAATGTGTTTGTGATTGGTCATGACCTTGAAGACCTTGTGACGAGATCCATGGAGAAATTTGCAAGACTGTTTTGCAAGCAGCCTTTTCCTCCCTGAAGAATTTTCTCGTAGCAGACAGGTCTAGGGGTATATATGCACTAAAAGAGCATGAATTTAAATCAATGAAGATGGATGGCTGCCATTAGGAACTGAGCTGCTATAGCTGGACATTATCTGATATGTGGTGAGCTTGCTTTTATTGAAATAAATCCAACCAAATAGGTTTGCATATAATTTAGAGACTCACAGATTGGTAACAGTAGAAGGAAGCTCTGAGGTCATATAGCTCAGCTCTCAGATTTCACAGTTGAGCAGAAACCTCCATAGGAGACACTGTCCATATGTCTAAGGCCTCTCTGGAATCATAATGTCTCAAAGTTCATTTCATTTGGGACATTTTCCTAATAAGCCCTGCTTCCCTTTGTTGAAATCCAGGCTCTGCTTACTACCTGAACAAGTCACTTACCTTCTCTTTAATTTCCTTATCAATAATATAGAAGTCATAATAGTATATAAGTCATTTAACTCTTGTGAGGATTAAAATGAGTTACTATGCATCTGGCAAGTAATAAACACATATAATTGTGACGATTTTTGTGCTTGGGTTTAGCATCTGTTATTGGAAGAAAAAGTATATTATATAGTAGTTATCTAGATTATTGTTTCTCAACCGTGGGTGCTTTTGCCCCCAGGGGACAATTGGCCATGTCTGTAGACATTTTTGGTAGTCAGAACTCCAGATTGTGGGGCTGCTTCTGGTATCTAGTGGGTAGAAGCCTGAGATGCTGCTAAACATCTTATCATGAGCAGGTCAACCCCTCCACAACGATGAGTTATCCAGTCCCAAATGTGAATAGTGCCAAGGTTGAGAAACCCTGATGGAGATGGAAAAAAAATTGACTATTTAAATCTAGAGTATAAGTTTCAACATTTTTATAAGATGAATATGCTTAAATAATAACTTTATAAGTGAGAGAGGGTTCCCTAGTTGCAACCACATGCATATGTACTCTCCCTACATGTTAAGGCATTTGTGTAAGATGGATTTCCTCATCACCCCTCACCTCTCCTCCTCTACCCCAGTAATTAGCTATTGTGATCTCAGCAATTTTAAAACATCTCATTTTTTCTCATACAAAAGTTTGTAAGGTGGTATGCATTATTAGCACTTTAATTGGATTGTGTAGAGAGTTGCTACTCATTTTTTTTATTTTTATTTTTTTAAATTTCAGAGTGAGTAGGACCAGAGATCTTATGGTCAGAAGACAATACAGACAGTGATGTGGTTTTACAACCATTGAAATAGAAGGCTTTGCAGCCAGCTTTCTCAGCCATTTAAGTTTATTTCAGTGGTGCATTTGAAGTGTTCTTCCTGGCTCAGTAGTCCTCTTTGATGTTATATTGATGCAAGGAGACAGTTGTGACCTTGATATAATCTGCAAGTATTTTTCTCTTATTTTTGAAAATGAAACTCAAACTCACAAAATTAAATGTACTAAAAGTTGAGCATCCTAATCTCAAATTCCAAAATCTGAAATGCTCCAAAATCTGAAACTTTTTGAGTGCGATATGATGCTACAACTGAAAGCCTGCTGTTGTTTGTTGTTTAACAACTGACACAGGTATCCCGTGCTACATAGTTACCCCAAACACAGTGTTTTTTTCACTGCATTAATGGCATGTCAAATTTTTCATTGTTAAATACTTATGTGAGAATAAGTGTACGAAAATGATTGCTTATCAATCATTTTAGCATATAAATTCAGAGTCAGGGATGATGGCAGTGCTAAGTAACCACAGACTGTCCAGGTAGGTGGCTGAGATAGTGGTATCTTTGCTTTCTAATGGTTCAGTGTACACAAACTTTGTTTCATGCACAGAGTTATTTAAAATATTGTATAAAATTTCTTTCAGGCTATGTGTACAAGGTGTATATAAAACATAAATGAATTTTGTGTTTAGATTTAGGTGCCAGCCCCAAGATATCTCATTATGTATATGTGAATATTTCAAAATAAAAAAAAAGAAATCTGAAATTCAAAACTCTTCTGGTCTGAAACATTTTGAATAAGAGATATTCAATCTGTATATATCTGGGATCATTTAGAAGGTCATAGCTTTCCCAAAAAGCAGTTTCGCTTATATGTTTATGTTTATAGAGTTATACGAACTCTTTGAAATTCTGAATAACCAGGAGACTAGAGTGACCAACAGCCCAATAAGGAAAAACAATGCTTCCAACTGCACCGTTGTTGCATTTCACTGTGAGCAATGTTATCATATAAGAACCTCTTTAAATATAAATTTTAACATGAAATTTTCTGCCAAAGGGAACAATTTTAAAAGTGTGATACACTGTTGAGAAAATACTACTCACCTACCTATGCGTGTGACACATATATATAGATGCAATATATGAATACGTAGATTTAATATAATTTGTACATATTTAGCAGAATCAGATTTAAATGTAATTCTACATCTTAAGTTTTCTTTTTATTCTTTTCTCTTTTGTATTAGTTAGCTATTGCTGCAACGATGCTGTGTAACAAACTATCTCAAAATTCAATGGAGTTGTAATTGCAAATATTTATCCTCAGACTGACAGGTCTGCAGGTGACTCTGATTCAGCTAATCTAGACTGGGTGTGTCTGGGAGGCTCAGCTGACAGCATGTTTTGTCATTTCTGTACCCCATGTATTTGTCCTGGTGCCTAGTCTGAGGAGGCATGGTTTTATCATAGTGGATCACCAGAGCACAAGAGCCAAACCAAACCTGGCAGATACATTTAAGTCCCCTTTCCATATCACATTCACAGACATTCTATTGACTAAAGCAAGTCACATAGCCAAGCCCAATGTCGATGAGATGAGGAAATATATTTTTCCATGGTAGAGAGCATAGGAATCAGAGTAAATATTTGTTAAATAATATTTCCACATATCATACCTTCCCTTTATTTCAGGTAAGGATAAGTTTATTTTTTTCTTTTTCCTGAGTTATTTCCATCCTTTCCCACCTCCAGAATTGAGAGCGGTTATCAAAAAAGACAACCCATATCTGTGGAGCCCCATTCAGCTTGACATTCTATGGCATGCATCTATGTTTTTCCACATTTTTAATGATATGTTAATGTATGCATGGGTACGGTTAAATTGTTTGAGACAATAATTTAATTATAGACTCAAACATTCCACAGCATAAACAACTTAACAGCGAAAGAAGACATAAAATGGCTCAAACTCTCAGATTCGATACCAGCGTATAATTATGAAATAACATACCAATTAGGAAATGCAAATACATTTTAAGAAAAACAAACGTTTTAGAATATTTCATGCCTTGAGAGTTTACATTAGTGAATCAGAGAGGAAAAAGAATATACAGTCATTGGGTTCATAGCAAGTCTATTTCTGTTTCTCTCTCTCCTGCTCTTTGGGATTATCTCTATCTTTGTCTTTTGCTTTCTCTGACTTATTACTTCAGTTTTCTATGGACCAGGGTTCAAGCCCCCTGTGAAGAGTCAACTTTGCTTTCTCTTAACTTATATTACTATTTCATTATAAAATTGTATAATCCCAATAGAATGTCTGTGGTAGGCAGAATTCCAAGAATGTTCCCCAATAACCCCTCACTCTTGCAAAGTAATTATGGGTACAACCTGGGAATATGATGAAATATCATTTCTGTGATTATGTTATGTTATAAATCATAATTGACTTTAAAATAGGGAGATTACTTGGGTGGACATACTTTAATCCTAACATTCCTTGAAAATTTAGAGCTTTCTCCAAGTGGCAGAAGAACAGGCTAGAAAGATTTGAAGCATGAAAAGGACTCAATGTACTTGATAGTTTGGAGATGGAGGGGTCCATGTGAGAAGGAATGCAGAGCACCCTCTAGTTGCACAGAAACACCCAGCTTTATAGCCAGCAAAGCAATGGAAACTTCAGATTGACAACCAGAAAGAACTGGCTTCTGCCAACAGCCAGAATGAGTTTAGAAGTGGATTAGCCCTCAGAAATTCCTGATGAGAGCCCAGCCAGCTATAGTTGGATGTCAGCCTTGTGAGAGACTCAGCTGGGAACCCAGTCAAGTCTTTCTAGACTTCCAACTTAGCATACTGTGAGATAATAAATAGATACTGTTTTAAGCTGCTAAATTTTTGGTAATTTATTATGCAGCATTATAAAATTACTTAAAATTTTTACATGCACGTGCATATGTATGAGAGAGAATTTCTCACAGGCCACATCTAGGACAGTGGTAACCTCTTTATCTGTCTGAGCTGACATATTAGCTATAACCAAGCAAATTGCATAAATGTTGCCAGATATCCGTTTTTGAATTGGCCTTGGAACTTGCTTTTAATATCATTTAATATCACTATTGTACAGAGTAGATTTAGGTTTTGTGGGATCTGGAGATGATTATACAGTGTTAAGACTCCCTTTAAGAAAAAGAATACATGATTAAAATAGAAAACTAAGTGTAAAGTAAATATTTATTTAGGATTAGATATTATAAATTTTGCAATTACAAATTTTGGAAAGTTGACAAATTGTATACATATGAAAAAATTAAAATAGTAACATTTTAAAATATAATAACTGCCTTATGCACCTGTGTAATATTTTTCCTAATCCCTGCTTGCATAGTGTTTGGTGATTTCATAATTTTTTTGTTTTTGCATATTATGGAGGTACAAATGTTTAGGTTACCTATGTTGCCCTTGCCCGCCCCGCAAGTCAGAGCTTCAAGCGTGTCCATCCCCCAGATGGTGCACATCACACTCCTTATGTGTGTATATACCCATCCCCTCCCCCCCACCACCTGCCTGATGCCGGACAAATGTTATTTCTATATGTGTACTTAGGTGTTGATCAGTAAAAATCAATATGATGTTGAGTACATGTGGTGCTTATTTTTCCATTCTTGGGATACTTCACTTAGTAGAATGGGTTCCAGCTCTGTCCAGGAAAATACAAGAGGTGCTATATCACCATTGTTTCTTAAAGCTGAATAGTACTCCATGGTATACATATACCACATTTTATTAATCCACTCATGTATTGATGGTCACTTGGGTTGTTTCCACATCTTTGCAATTGTTAATTGTGCTGCTATAAACATTCAAGTGCAGGTGTCTTTTTTATAGAGTGTCTTTTGTTCTTTTGGGTAGATGCCCAGTAATGGGATTGCTGGATCAAATGGTAGATCTGCTTGTATCTCTTTAAGGTATCTCCATATTGCTTTCTACAGAGGTTGCACTAGTTTCCAGTCCCACCAGCATAATATTTTTTATAGATAGAATAGAAAAATAATTCAGGCTTATAATAGGATTGCTAAAAATTTACTTTTATTGTGTAAGAAAAATTTTCTTCCAGTTCGCAATTCATTATGTTATGTTATGTAAATTTTTATGGTTGTTGCCAAAATTGAGAATGTCTATTGATTTTTTAATAATATAAATTATAAGATTTCATATTTCAAGCTCTGTTGCACATTAATTAACTTTAAGTCATCATTGAATTGACTTTCCCTTAGCTGGCTTCTAAAAACACCCACTGTCACCCTCAAGTCTGAGGGTTACAGAGAAACACCCAGCTTGACATCAGAAAAGCAACGGGGACTCCATGAGAGACATGAGAGAAAGTGTGCCATAGAAAATTTGGAGGGGAAAGGGAGCATTGTTAACTAATTTTCATCAAACTAGCATTCCTTAAGTGTGATATTTTGGTATTCTTTTATACAGTGAACTTTCCACCCACCCCTAGAGCCTGAGTGCCTGGCTAAAGTTCAGGAATAGATTAGACATTCCCTCATAGAAAAGAAAAAATAGGAAGAAAAGACATAAGACCAAGTTTATCAACACAGAAATTCCAATAAATTGGGATATAGTTAAAGAACAACTAATCAGAGCACAGCCTGGAAATTTTACCAGGCTATAGTACCCAGTGGATTTGAAATGTCTGAGTCTCAGACTGAAATTTTTTAATATCTTGATCTATGATCATGAGTCATGCTCTAAAATACTCTGAATATTAAGTCGTGTGACCTCAACAGAAGGCAGGGGCTACAGACATTGTCCACTGAACATTCATGTCCTATGAGGTAATAATATATATTCTTTAAACGTCTGATCCATAGTCAACAATGTTTGGTAAGTAATGGATTGAACAAGGTTAAATTAGTTTTTCTTTCCATAGGAGTCACCTTGAACCTTTAATAACCTACTAGGATTTGGAACTGTCCAAAAATAGCACAAAATAAAATGAGTTATTATTATTTATGGTAGTTATGTTCTATAAAGTCATCTCAAACATCGAATTATTGAATACTGAGCCATTGCTCCTAGAGGGAATAAAAGATTAGGTTAGATTCCTGTGAAACTCTGGTAAAATCATTTTCATCATCCAATCAATACGTAACCTTATTTTATGTATGTTTCTGTTTAAAGACCCCTTGACAGCTTATTTACATTGTTGAATTAATATTGAACTCATAGCCAACAGCACTATAGCTGAACAAAGCTTATCTGACACCATAAGGAACATCACAGCCTTCTAATGTTTAGGAATATTAGGCAAAACTTCAGCATGTGATTAGAGGCCATTTTATATGGCAACATTTTAAAAAGCAGAAAAACTGTAAAAAACATGGCACTAAATATACTGTGAAAACGATACTTATTTACAGTAAGAGAGCTAAAACAAGAAGGCAGAGTGTCACCTTGCCAGACCTCAGCTGGGAATATGCATGACTCAATTTTTTTTTCCCACCTGTGTATGTTCATGTTCACAAATGATCAGGACAGTTTTTTAAATGTTGATTTTAAGGTTACAAATAAACTTTAGCAAATAGGTGGATTCACAAATGCAGAATCTATGAATAATGAAAATCAACTGTATAACTTAATTGCAAAGTTTTATGTATTCACTTATTCTTTCATTCAACCACATGGATATTTATGGAGCCTCCCATGTGTTGGGAACTGTCTGGGTCCTGGGACTCAGGAGTTAAGAAGGAAACATCACCCATGCTTTCATGAAGCTCAATTAACACGGATTAAAAGCAGCTTTACTTGAAATCTTCTCCTGTTCCCTTGAAAAAGTGCATTTTGAACCCATATGGAAATCATTTTGTACTTGGAAGATTGGTGGCTCTAGAATATAAAGACATTCCCTTGATAAATTTGAGAAGAATTATTGCTTTAAGTTATGCTTTCCATTATGGGCAGAGCCATCCAATATTCTTGATTATGGTTTAATCTTAGATCAGTATTACCTAAATGTGTCTCTTTTCCACCAGAGATGTTAATCTGTGTTAAATTTAAAACATATAACAGAATTCTATGGCTAAATTACTTTAAGAAACCCTTTATTTCTTTAATGTAGAATTTTTCAGGTCCTTTAAAATACTAAAAGCACATCGTGTATTTCATAGAAAGTGGTAGAGAATACAATTTCTAAAAGGTATATGACCACAGTAATTTTTATGTGAGATGAGGGAACAGATGTGCAAAACCAGCTCCGTAAGACTTAGACACCCAAGATTTCCCTGAAACACTCTTTGTGGAAGGCAGGTCTGTGGCTCTCACCCTGTTAATAACCAGGCACCTCTCATGTATCCCATTCTGGGACACACTAACTACCACCAAGTTCTCCAGGTTTTCTTTTTCTAGTGTTCTAGTTTCCTATTTTGATGTTAAATCAAATTTACATCAGAAGAGCCTTGATTTCTAGAGGGCACTTATGACAGATAATAGGGCTCTTTTCCCATCATTTTTGACCTCTGATTATCCCTAATGAGAGAACAGCCTCTCTTTTGCCCACATTCACCTGATATGAGCTTCATGTTGAAGTGTCCACATTTCCAATTTTAGCTGTGGCTCATTGGTGGAAAACAGCTGCATAAATGCTGTGTATGTGTTAGGTTGTCTATTTTTGTTATTAAAAGCTGTCAGTTGGAGTGTGATCTTGTACTATAAAATGTAGACTTCTTTTTTTAATCATTTGGTCATGTGCCTGTTTTGTAAAAGCAAAAACAAACAAACAAACAAAAAAAGATCCCTCCCATGATAACATGTGCCCTAGAATTTGTACAAAAACATATTTGGTGAAGCCACATGGGTTAGTGAAAAGAGCAAGCAGATTTTCAAATCCGAAGGCCTATTTAAGTTTGAAGCCCAGTATCTCTATTTTTTATAATAGTGTGTGGCTATGTACAATTTATTAAAACTTTGTGTACCTCAATTTGATCATGTGTAAACAGGAAAAATGACCAACAAGATTCTGGCACAGCATATAAAACAGTGTCTGGTATGGAGTCTGAAGTGGAACAGGCACTCAGTGAATGTCAGCTCACTCTGGACATGAGTATTTCAGTGGTCTTTCCCCTTTTTATTTATTTCAAAATATTAAGGGGGTAAAAATGTTTTTGTTACATGGATAGCTTTTGTAATGCTTAAGTCAGGGCTATAAGCATGCCCGTAACCCAGATACTGCTCATAGTACCCATTAGGTAGATTTTTGCCCCTCCCTCCTGCTTGATTTCCAATGACATTTACTTCCCTCTGTGCATATGTGTGGTCACCAGTAAGTTTGAATTTATTAGAGGGTACACGTGGTGCTTGTTTTTCCATTCTTGAGATACTTCACTTAGGATAATAGTCTCCAGTTCCATCCAAATTGCTGCAAAAGGCATTAATTCATCCTTTTTATGGCTGAGTAGTACTCCATTGTATACATATACCACATTTTGTTCATCTACTCACGAATTGATGGATACTTGGGTGATTCCACTTTTTTGCAATTGGAAATTGTGCTGCAATATACATTCAAGTGCAGGTGTCTTTTTGATAAAATGACTTATTTCCTTTGGGTAGATATCCAGTAGTGGGATTCCTGGGTTGAATGGTTGGTCTACTTTTAGTTCTTTGAGGTATCTCCATAGTGTTTTCCATAGAGACTGTACTAATTTGAAGTCCCACCAAGAATGTATAAATATTCTTTTCTCTATGCATTCATGCTAGCATCTATTGTTTTTGGATTTTTAATAAAAATCATTCTAACAGGGGTAAGGTGATATCTCATTATGGTTTTAATTTGCATTTCCCTGATGATTAATGACATTGAGCATTCACTTATATATTTCTTGGCCATTTGTCTATCTTCTTTCATAAAGCTTCTATTATTTTGTGCACTTTTTAATGTTTTTTTGTGTGTTTTTCTTGCTGATTTATTTGAGTTCATTATAGATTCTGGATACTAGCCCTTTATTGGATGTAAAGTTTATGAATATTTTCTCCCACTTGGTAGATTGTCTATTTGCTCTATTGATTATTTACTTAGCTGTGTATAGCTTTCTAATTTTAATCAAATCACATTCATTTATTTTTGTTGTTTCTATAATTGCTTTTGGGGTCTTCATAAATTTTTTGCATAGGACAATATTGGGAAGAGTTTTTTCTACATTTTCTCCTAATGTTCTTATGGTATCATGCCTTACATTTAAGTATTTTATCCATCTTGAATTAATTTTTGTGAGTAGTGAGACAAATGGGTCTTGTTTTATTCTCTGCATGTGGCTATCCATTTTGGCCAGCACCATTTATTGAATAAGACTTCTTTTCTCGAATGTGTTTTGTCTGCTTTGTCAAAGATCAGTTGGCTATAGGAATATGGTTTTATATATGGGTTCTCTATTCTGTTCCATTGGTCTATGTCTCTATTTTTGTACCAATACTATGCTGTTTTGGTTACTATAGCTTTGTAGTATATCTTGAAGTCTGGCAATGTGGTATCTCCAGATTTGTTTTTTTTTTTTTTTTTTTTTTTGCTTAAGTGGCACCCTTTTCTCGTTCCTATTCTTAGTGTGATTTCTTTAAGCTATTCCCCATTCAGTATAATGTTGGCCTGGGGTTTGTCATGACTGGCTTTTATAATTTTGAGATATATTCATTTTACGCTGGTTTGTTGAGG